>NW_027099583.1:27500-30000 GCF_031753505.1 Anomalospiza imberbis | reverse complement strand
GGGGGGAGGCCGGAGGCGAGGCCCGCGCCTCGCCTCCCCTCTCGCCCTCGTCCCTCGGCCCTCGGCGGGGCGCCTTCGGCGCCGTCTCACTCGCTCCGACTCCCCGGCCGCCGCCACCGCCAGGCGGTGCGGCCCCGGCGAGGACGAGCTCCGCCCCAGCGGCTCGCTCCGGGAGCGGGGAGCTACGGAGCGCTCCCCGAGTCTGCATTTAGGGGGACGAAGGCCCTCGCGCGGCAACCGCTGCCGCGGCCGACGGGCCTGCGAAGCGACCCCAGCCGCGCCGCCGGGGCGGCCCCCGGGCGGCGATTGATCGTCAAGCGACGCTCAGACAGGCGTAGCCCCGGGAGGAACCCGGGGCCGCAAGTGCGTTCGAAGTGTCGATGATCAATGTGTCCTGCAATTCACATTAATTCTCGCAGCTAGCTGCGTTCTTCATCGACGCACGAGCCGAGTGATCCACCGCTAAGAGTTGTCTGGCTTTCGGCACCGACCCCGCGCGCGCGGGGGGGCCGGGAGCCGCTCTCGCCCGGAGCGGCCCCCCTTTTTTTTCTCTGGCGCCGAGGCCCCGCGCGGGGCCTGGCTCCGACCGTACGAGCAACGCGGAAAACCCCGGAGGGGGCGCGTGCGAGAAGAACACGGGAGGAACCCCACGGAACGCTCCCAAGGCCGGCCGAGAGGCGGGGGGACCCGCGCCCCCGACCGCCTCCCCCCGCCCGGCGAGGGGAGGCGCCGCCTACGTGTGCCGTCCTTCGGAGGCGGCCCAGGCGCCCGGGCTCGGCCCGGCCCTCCGCGCGGAGGGCCGCGCGGCGCGCGCCGCGGGAGCGCGGTGGCCCGCCCGGCCTCGCCGGCGCGGCGCCACGCGCCGGCGCGCGGCCCTCGGACCCCGCGCGCGCGCTTGCCTCCCCCCTGGAACCGCCGCCGCGCCGGCTCTCGCGGAGCGCCGCCGCGCCCACGCGCGCGGCCGACTCTCTCTCCCCAGGGGCCTTGCTGCGCTCGAGACGCCACGCGACGACCGCCGCCCCGCCGCCGGGCGCCGCGCCCCCCCCCGCCGGACCGCTGCCCGCCGGGGGAAGGCGAGCGCCCGAGGGCTGCCCGAGGGCGGACCCGCCGCCGCGGCGGGCCGCACTTCCCGGGAACCGCCGTCCACCCGCACCGTCGGGGGCCCCCTTCCGCGAGCACGCGCCCGGCGGAAGGCGGTGCGGCGCTGAGCCGGGGGGCGACGCCCGCTCTCCTCGTTCGCCACCTGGAGAGCGGGCGCGGAAGCGCCCCCGCGGCCGCCCGCCACCCCTGCCCTCGGACCGCGCGCGGTCGCGAAGGGCCACGGGGAGGGTCCCGTGCCCGCGGGCGGCGGGAACACCGGCCGAGCGGCGCCGCCGCCGCTCGGCGCGGGGCCGCCCGCGCTCGCCGGCCTCCGACCGCGGAGGGACCGCCGAGCGCTCGCCCCGGGCGGGCGGGCGGACGGCCGGCCGGCGGCCGGCGCCGCCGGTGCGTTCGAGACGAAGGCCGCCGAGGGGAGAGAGGCACGGCCGCGCCAGGCGCGGCGCCGCCCGCGCGGGACGGCCGCGGCGGCCCAGAAGAGAGAGCGCGCGCGGCGGGCCCCGGCGGCCGCCGCCCCGCGGCTGAGGAAGGGCAGAGAGCGCGCGCCCTCTGCCGGCGCCGCCCGTTTCGAGCCCAGCGGGTCGGCCCCGCGGCCGACCGCGCGCGCCGCGGCCTCTCCGCCGAGGCCGGGCCGCGAAGAGGGGGGGGCAGGGCGCCCCTCCCCGGCGCGGCGCGACTACCCCCGCACGCGCGCGCGCGGCGGGGACGACCGCCGCGACGGCGGGCGCGACCGGTGGCCGCGGACACCACCGCAGGGGATCGGCGGGAGTAGCTCCCCACCCCTCAATGGAGCCGCAACGCCACCGCCCGCCACCCGCCGCCGCCGCCGCCGCCGCCGCCGCCGCCGCCGCGGCGGGGCGCGCCGAGCCGCCCGAGTCTTTAAACCGCCGCCCGGCTCGGCGGCCCCTTTTTCGGTCCTTCCCGCGGCGTTTGACGACGCCGAGGGGGAAGCCTGGGACCGCCGAGGCGCGGAGCGCTAGGTACCTGGCCCTGGGGCGAGGGAAACGACCTGCATGGCCCCGCCGGGGTGCCTCCCCCGCTGCCGCCCTCGGGGGAGCGTCCACCGGCGGGGGCGCGCCCGACATCTGCCGCCACCACCGCGGCGTCCTCCTCGGGGCCCGGGGTTTCCCTCAGTAGCCCGGCGCTGCGCCCGAGAGGACCGCCGCAGCTCGGGCCGCCCCCGCCGACGCGGGGAGGCGGCCCGGCCGCCGAGCGCCTCGCCGACCCCGCCGAGAGGCCGCGGCAATGACGACGACGACGACGACGACGGGAAGGCCCCCGCCGCCGCCGCCACCGCCGCCACCGCCGCCTCCCGGCGGCGGGTCGCGGCACGCGGCCGCGCGCGCGCGCAACCCTGAAGCGCGGCCCGGAACGCCCGGAGGCTCGGCCCTCGCGGTTTTCT
>NW_027099583.1:20000-22500 GCF_031753505.1 Anomalospiza imberbis | reverse complement strand
CCTCAAGCGAGGCAGCGACGCCGAGGCCGGGCCGCGCGCCCCGCCGCACGGGCCCCCGCCACCCTTCCGACACGGACACGCTGGCACAACCAGGTCGGGAAGCAGGGGAACGGGACGCCGCCACCTCGGCGGGCCCGCGCGCGCCGCGCTCGGGGCTCTCAGGCGAGGGCCGGGAAAAGCCCCGGCCGCGTCCACCCGCGGCTGCCGCCCACCGCACCGGAGCGACAGCCCGAAAGCGCGCCCGCCGAGCGGGGCGCGCCCCGGCTTAAGGCCGGGCAGGAAAGGGGCGAGGCGCCGCCGCCTCGCCCGCCAGCAATCCCCAGGGGGGGCGCCCCCCCTTCGCCAAGCCGGCCACAGCCGGGCCGAAGCGGGACACGGCCCACGAAATCGATGGCCGCGGCCGACGGGCAGCTCGCGGCTCGTACTCGGTCTCTCTCGGCTTCTCTCCCTCTTTTTTTCCCTTCTCGCTTTATTTCTCCTCTTTCTCGCTAGCTCTCTCTCGCCTCTCGAACCGTACACCCCGTTTCCCTGGGCCAGACGGGCGGACCGGGACGACGCCACGGGGCTCGTCCCGCGTCAGCGGCACTCGCCTCGCTCGGAGGACTGCGCACGGGGGCCCCCGGCCTCCCTCGCCGCTTCGGTCACAGGCACGGCACGAGCCTGCGGGGAGACGGCCCGTCACCTCGCTCCCATAGTACGGACAGACGAGTCCCAGGCCGCAGACGCCTCCAAGAGGACCGATGGAAAGCGACCGGGAAGGTGCGCCGCCGCAGGCCGGCCCCTGCGATGACGTAGCCGGAGGCAGCTGAAAACAGCGACCCCTTGGTGAACTTCCGGAGCCGGCCGCGACAACAGGTCTACCCGGCCGCGACAACAGGTCTACCCGGCCGCTGCCGGAAATCGCCTAAGTCCCTCCGGAGCGAGGTAGACCTGTTGTCCGCCGTCCACCGCCCGCCGCCCGGGCGCCGCGCCGGGCCCGGCGGCCCCGGAGCCGGGGTAGACCTGTTGTCCGCGGGGTAGACCTGTTGTCCCCGGGGTAGACCTGCTGTCCGCGGGGTAGACCTGCTGTCCCCGGGGTAGACCTGCTGTCCGCGGGGTAGACCTGCTGTCCGCGGGGTAGACCTGCTGTCCGCGGGGTAGACCTGCTGTCCCCGGGGTAGACCTGCTGTCCCCGGGGTAGACCTGCTGTCCGCGGGGTAGACCTGCTGTCCCCGGGGTAGACCTGCTGTCCGCGGGGTAGACCTGCTGTCCGCGGGGTAGACCTGCTGTCCGCGGGGTAGACCTGCTGTCCCCGGGGTAGACCTGCTGTCCGCGGGGTAGACCTGCTGTCCGCGGGGTAGACCTGCTGTCCGCGGGGTAGACCTGCTGTCCGCGGGGTAGACCTGCTGTCCGCGGGGTAGACCGGTTGTCCGCGGGGTAGACCTGCTGTCCGCGGGGTAGACCTGCTGTCCGCGGGGTAGACCGGTTGTCCGCGGGGTAGACCTGCTGTCCGCGGGGTAGACCTGCTGTCCGCGGGGTAGACCTGCTGTCCGCGGGGTAGACCGGTTGTCCGCGGGGTAGACCTGCTGTCCGCGGGGTAGACCTGCTGTCCGCGGGGTAGACCTGCTGTCCGCGAGGTAGACCCGCTGTCCGCGGGGTAGACCCGCTGTCCGCGGGGTAGACCTGCTGTCCCCGGGGCAGACCCGCTGTCCCCGGGGCAGACCTGCTGTCCCCGGGGTAGACCTGTTGTCCGCCGCCCACCGCCCGCCGCCCGGGCGCCGCGCCGAGCCCGGCGGCCCCGGAGCCGGGCTAGACCTGCTGTCCGCCGCCCGGTTTTGGGGTTTTGGGGGTTTATTCCTTCCCGCCCCCCCCCCGCCCCAATCCCGTTTCTTTTCTCCTTTCTTTGAAAGAACGACTCTCCTATTTGTTTGGTACAAGAAGAAACTCGTCCGGAAGAGAAATTTCCTTGGCAAATCTTATTTCGTTTTTCTCTAGTATCCAGAGCACCCCCAGACCGAGCTGACGGGCCGCCTGCGCCCTGTGCAAGCGGGAAAGCGGGCGGCCGCTTTTGGGCCGGTTCTTTCACGGTCCGCAGAGACCCTCCAGGCCCGGCAGGGGTCTGGGGGGCCCCGGGGGCTCGGACCCGAGGCGCCCGGGGCCGGGACGAAGCCGCCGGCCCCTGGCCCTCGTTCCCACAGACAGAGAGAGAGAGAGAGAGAGAGAGACAGACACAGTGACACACACGCCCACTCCACACACTCGCACTCCGCCGCCACCCCCTCGGACACCGCACCCACCACCCGCGCCGCTCCCTCCCTCCCGGATGCGCGGGCCGCCCGCCTTACACGAGCTTGCAGGCCGGGACAGGGCCAGGCGGGGGGGGGGCATCGGTTGGAGGAACACAGGTCTACCCCGGCACGCGGCGGCCGGAGGCTAAGTCGGAGCCGAGATACCAGGTCTACGAAGGGGCCGGGCGAAGGTAAGCCACGACGGGGCCGAGACATCAGGTCTACCCACGGTC
>NW_027099583.1:10000-12500 GCF_031753505.1 Anomalospiza imberbis | reverse complement strand
GACTCCCCGGCCGCCGCCACCGCCAGGCGGTGCGGCCCCGGCGAGGACGAGCTCCGCCCCAGCGGCTCGCTCCGGGAGCGGGGAGCTACGGAGCGCTCCCCGAGTCTGCATTTAGGGGGACGAAGGCCCTCGCGCGGCAACCGCTGCCGCGGCCGACGGGCCTGCGAAGCGACCCCAGCCGCGCCGCCGGGGCGGCCCCCGGGCGGCGATTGATCGTCAAGCGACGCTCAGACAGGCGTAGCCCCGGGAGGAACCCGGGGCCGCAAGTGCGTTCGAAGTGTCGATGATCAATGTGTCCTGCAATTCACATTAATTCTCGCAGCTAGCTGCGTTCTTCATCGACGCACGAGCCGAGTGATCCACCGCTAAGAGTTGTCTGGCTTTCGGCACCGACCCCGCGCGCGCGGGGGGGCCGGGAGCCGCTCTCGCCCGGAGCGGCCCCCCTTTTTTTTCTCTGGCGCCGAGGCCCCGCGCGGGGCCTGGCTCCGACCGTACGAGCAACGCGGAAAACCCCGGAGGGGGCGCGTGCGAGAAGAACACGGGAGGAACCCCACGGAACGCTCCCAAGGCCGGCCGAGAGGCGGGGGGACCCGCGCCCCCGACCGCCTCCCCCCGCCCGGCGAGGGGAGGCGCCGCCTACGTGTGCCGTCCTTCGGAGGCGGCCCAGGCGCCCGGGCTCGGCCCGGCCCTCCGCGCGGAGGGCCGCGCGGCGCGCGCCGCGGGAGCGCGGTGGCCCGCCCGGCCTCGCCGGCGCGGCGCCACGCGCCGGCGCGCGGCCCTCGGACCCCGCGCGCGCGCTTGCCTCCCCCCTGGAACCGCCGCCGCGCCGGCTCTCGCGGAGCGCCGCCGCGCCCACGCGCGCGGCCGACTCTCTCTCCCCAGGGGCCTTGCTGCGCTCGAGACGCCACGCGACGACCGCCGCCCCGCCGCCGGGCGCCGCGCCCCCCCCCCGCCGGACCGCTGCCCGCCGGGGGAAGGCGAGCGCCCGAGGGCTGCCCGAGGGCGGACCCGCCGCCGCGGCGGGCCGCACTTCCCGGGAACCGCCGTCCACCCGCACCGTCGGGGGCCCCCTTCCGCGAGCACGCGCCCGGCGGAAGGCGGTGCGGCGCTGAGCCGGGGGGCGACGCCCGCTCTCCTCGTTCGCCACCTGGAGAGCGGGCGCGGAAGCGCCCCCGCGGCCGCCCGCCACCCCTGCCCTCGGACCGCGCGCGGTCGCGAAGGGCCACGGGGAGGGTCCCGTGCCCGCGGGCGGCGGGAACACCGGCCGAGCGGCGCCGCCGCCGCTCGGCGCGGGGCCGCCCGCGCTCGCCGGCCTCCGACCGCGGAGGGACCGCCGAGCGCTCGCCCCGGGCGGGCGGGCGGGCGGACGGCCGGCCGGCGGCCGGCGCCGCCGGTGCGTTCGAGACGAAGGCCGCCGAGGGGAGAGAGGCACGGCCGCGCCAGGCGCGGCGCCGCCCGCGCGGGACGGCCGCGGCGGCCCAGAAGAGAGAGCGCGCGGCGGGCCCCGGCGGCCGCCGCCCCGCGGCTGAGGAAGGGCAGAGAGCGCGCGCCCTCTGCCGGCGCCGCCCGTTTCGAGCCCAGCGGGTCGGCCCCGCGGCCGACCGCGCGCGCCGCGGCCTCTCCGCCGAGGCCGGGCCGCGAAGAGGGGGGGGCAGGGCGCCCCTCCCCGGCGCGGCGCGACTACCCCCGCACGCGCGCGCGCGGCGGGGACGACCGCCGCGACGGCGGGCGCGACCGGTGGCCGCGGACACCACCGCAGGGGATCGGCGGGAGTAGCTCCCCACCCCTCAATGGAGCCGCAACGCCACCGCCCGCCACCCGCCGCCGCCGCCGCCGCCGCCGCCGCGGCGGGGCGCGCCGAGCCGCCCGAGTCTTTAAACCGCCGCCCGGCTCGGCGGCCCCTTTTTCGGTCCTTCCCGCGGCGTTTGACGACGCCGAGGGGGAAGCCTGGGACCGCCGAGGCGCGGAGCGCTAGGTACCTGGCCCTGGGGCGAGGGAAACGACCTGCATGGCCCCGCCGGGGTGCCTCCCCCGCTGCCGCCCTCGGGGGAGCGTCCACCGGCGGGGGCGCGCCCGACATCTGCCGCCACCACCGCGGCGTCCTCCTCGGGGCCCGGGGTTTCCCTCAGTAGCCCGGCGCTGCGCCCGAGAGGACCGCCGCAGCTCGGGCCGCCCCGCCGACGCGGGGAGGCGGCCCGGCCGCCGAGCGCCTCGCCGACCCCGCCGAGAGGCCGCGGCAATGACGACGACGACGAGGAGGCCGGGAAGGCCCCCGCCGCCGCCGCCGCCGCCGCCACCGCCGCCTCCCGGCGGCGGGTCGCGGCACGCGGCCGCGCGCGCGCGCAACCCTGAAGCGCGGCCCGGAACGCCCGGAGGCTCGGCCCTCGCGGTTTTCTCCTCTCCTGCGCGCCACGGGAGCCGCCTCGGCCCGAGAGCGGGACTCTACCGGCCGGGCAAAGCCCCGCTCCCCGGTGCGGGAAGGGCCAGAGGAGCCGCCTCC
>NW_027099583.1:0-5000 GCF_031753505.1 Anomalospiza imberbis | reverse complement strand
CCACCTCGGCGGGCCCGCGCGCGCCGCGCTCGGGGCTCTCAGGCGAGGGCCGGGAAAAGCCCCGGCCGCGTCCACCCGCGGCTGCCGCCCACCGCACCGGAGCGACAGCCCGAAAGCGCGCCTGCCGAGCGGGGCGCGCCCCGGCTTAAGGCCGGGCAGGAAAGGGGCGAGGCGCCGCCGCCTCGCCCGCCAGCAATCCCCAGGGGGGGCGCCCCCCCTTCGCCAAGCCGGCCACAGCCGGGCCCGAAGCGGGACACGGCCCACGAAATCGATGGCCGCGGCCGACGGGCAGCTCGCAGCTCGTACTCGGTCTCTCTCGGCTTCTCTCCCTCTTTTTTTCCCTTCTCGCTTTATTTCTCCTCTTTCTCGCTAGCTCTCTCTCGCCTCTCGAACCGTACACCCCGTTTCCCTGGGCCAGACGGGCGGACCGGGACGACGCCACGGGGCTCGTCCCGCGTCAGCGGCACTCGCCTCGCTCGGAGGACTGCGCACGGGGGCCCCCGGCCTCCCTCGCCGCTTCGGTCACAGGCACGGGACGAGCCTGCGGGGAGACGGCCCGTCACCTCGCTCCCATAGTACGGACAGACGAGTCCCAGGCCGCAGACGCCTCCAAGAGGACCGATGGAAAGCGACCGGGAAGGTGCGCCGCCGCAGGCCGGCCCCTGCGATGACGTAGCCGGAGGCAGCTGAAAACAGCGACCCCTTGGTGAACTTCCGGAGCCGGCCGCGACAACAGGTCTACCCGGCCGCGACAACAGGTCTACCCGGCCGCTGCCGGAAATCGCCTAAGTCCCTCCGGAGCGAGGTAGACCTGTTGTCCGCCGTCCACCGCCCGCCGCCCGGGCGCCGCGCCGGGCCCGGCGGCCCCGGAGCCGGGGTAGACCTGTTGTCCGCGGGGTAGACCTGTTGTCCCCGGGGTAGACCTGCTGTCCGCGGGGTAGACCTGCTGTCCGCGGGGTAGACCTGCTGTCCGCGGGGTAGACCTGCTGTCCCCGGGGTAGACCTGCTGTCCGCGGGGTAGACCTGCTGTCCCCGGGGTAGACCTGCTGTCCGCGGGGTAGACCTGCTGTCCGCGGGGTAGACCTGCTGTCCGCGGGGTAGACCTGCTGTCCGCGGGGTAGACCTGCTGTCCCCGGGGTAGACCTGCTGTCCCCGGGGTAGACCTGCTGTCCGCGGGGTAGACCTGCTGTCCGCGAGGTAGACCTGCTGTCCGCGGGGTAGACCTGCTGTCCCCGGGGTAGACCTGCTGTCCCCGGGGTAGACCTGCTGTCCGCGGGGTAGACCTGCTGTCCGCGAGGTAGACCTGCTGTCCGCGGGGTAGACCTGCTGTCCCCGGGGTAGACCTGCTGTCCCCGGGGTAGACCTGCTGTCCGCGAGGTAGACCTGCTGTCCGCGAGGTAGACCTGCTGTCCGCGGGGTAGACCTGCTGTCCGCGGGGTAGACCTGCTGTCCGCGGGGTAGACCGGTTGTCCGCGGGGTAGACCTGCTGTCCGCGGGGTAGACCCGCTGTCCGCGGGGTAGACCTGCTGTCCGCGGGGTAGACCCGCTGTCCGCGGGGTAGACCGGTTGTCCGCGGGGTAGACCCGCTGTCCGCGGGGTAGACCTGCTGTCCCCGGGGTAGACCCGCTGTCCCCGGGGCAGACCTGCTGTCCCCGGGGTAGACCTGTTTTCCGCCGCCCACCGCCCGCCGCCCGGGCGCCGCGCCGAGCCCGGCGGCCCCGGAGCCGGGCTAGACCTGCTGTCCGCCGCCCGGTTTTGGGGTTTTGGGGGTTTATTCCTTCCCGCCCCCCCCCCGCCCCAATCCCGTTTCTTTTCTCCTTTCTTTGAAAGAACGACTCTCCTATTTGTTTGGTACAAGAAGAAACTCGTCCGGAAGAGAAATTTTCTTGGCAAATCTTATTTCGTTTTTCTCTAGTATCCAGAGCACCCCCAGACCGAGCTGACGGGCCGCCTGCGCCCTGTGCAAGCGGGAAAGCGGGCGGCCGCTTTTGGGCCGGTTCTTTCACGGTCCGCAGAGACCCTCCAGGCCCGGCAGGGGTCTGGGGGGCCCCGGGGGCTCGGACCCGAGGCGCCCGGGGCCGGGACGAAGCCGCCGGCCCCTGGCCCTCGTTCCCACAGACAGAGAGAGAGAGAGAGAGAGAGAGACAGACACAGTGACACACACGCCCACTCCACACACTCGCACTCCGCCGCCACCCCCTCGGACACCGCACCCACCACCCGCGCCGCTCCCTCCCTCCCGGATGCGCGGGCCGCCCGCCTTACACGAGCTTGCAGGCCGGGACAGGGCCAGGCGGGGGGGGGGCATCGGTTGGAGGAACACAGGTCTACCCCGGCACGCGGCGGCCGGAGGCTAAGTCGGAGCCGAGATACCAGGTCTACGAAGGGGCCGGGCGAAGGTAAGCCACGACGGGGCCGAGACAACAGGTCTAGCCACGGTCCCGGAGCCCGGAGACCGAGGCCGGCCGGGCACAACAGGTCTAGCCACGGTCCCGGCGCCCGGAGGCCGAGGCCGGCCGGGCACAACAGGTCTAGCCACGGTCCCGGCGCCCGGAGGCCGAGGCCGGCCGGGGGACACAGGTCTACCCACGGTCCCGGCGCCCGGAGGCCGAGGCCCGCCGGGGACAACAGGTCTAGCCACGGTCCCGGCGGCCGGAGGCCGAGGCCGGCCGGGGAGCACAGGTCTACCCACGGTCCGGTCGGCCGGAGGCCGAGGCCGGCCGGGGAGAACAGGTCTACCCACGGTCCCGGAGACCGAGGCCGTCCGGGGAGAACAGGTCTACCCACGGTCCGGTCGGCCGGGGACATCAGGTCTACCCACGGTCCCGGAGACCGAGGCCGGCCGGGGACAACAGGTCTACCCACGGTCCGGTCGGCCGGGGAGAACAGGTCTACCCACGGTCCGGTCGGCCGGGGACAACAGGTCTACCCACGGTCCGGTCGCCCGGGGACATCAGGTCTACCCACGACCTGGTCGGCCGGGGACAACAGGTCTACCCACGGTCCGGTCGGCCGGGGACAACAGGTCTACCCACGACATGGTCGGCCGGGGACAACAGGTCTACCCACGACCTGGTCGGCCGGGGACATCAGGTCTACCCACGACCTGGTCGGCCGGGGACAACAGGTCTACCCACGGTCCCGGAGACCAAGGCCGGCCGGGGAGAACAGGTCTACCCACGGTCCGGTCGGCCGGGGACATCAGGTCTACCCACGGTCCCGGAGACCGAGGCCGGCCGGGTACAACAGGTCTACCCAGGGTCCGGTCGGCCGGGGACAACAGGTCTACCCACGACCTGGTCGGCCGGGGACATCAGGTCTACCCACGGTCCCGGAGACCGAGGCCGGCCGGGGACAACAGGTCTACCCACGGTCCGGTCGCCCGGGGACAACAGGTCTACCCACGACCTGGTCGGCCGGGGACAACAGGTCTACCCACGGTCCGGTCGGCCGGGGACAACAGGTCTACCCACGACATGGGCGGCCGGGGACAACAGGTCTACCCACGACCTGGTCGGCCGGGGACAACAGGTCTACCCACGGTCCGGTCGGCCGGGGACAACAGGTCTACCCACGACCTGGTCGGCCGGGGACAACAGGTCTACCCACGGTCCGGTCGGCCGGGGACATCAGGTCTACCCACGGTCCCGGAGACCAAGGCCGGCTGGGACATCAGGTCTACCCACGGTCCCGGAGACCAAGGCCGGCCGGGGACAACAGGTCTACCCACGGTCCGGTCGGCCGGGGACATCAGGTCTACCCACGGTCCGGTCGGCCGGGGACAACAGGTCTACCCACGACCTGGTCGGCCGGGGACATCAGGTCTACCCACGGTCCCGGAGACCAAGGCCGGCCGGGGACAACAGGTCTACCCACGACCTGGTCGGCCGGGGACAACAGGTCTACCCACGACCTGGTCGGCCGGGGACAACAGGTCTACCCACGACCTGGTCGGCCGGAGACAACAGGTCTACCCACGACCTGGTCGGCCGGGGACAACAGGTCTACCCACGACATGGTCGGCCGGGGACAACAGGTCTACCCACGGTCCCGGCGCCCGGAGGCCGAGGCCGAGGCCGACCAGGGCAGCCGTTTTACTCGCGGGTCGTGCGGCCGTAGTCCGAGCGGGCTTTTCCGCTCTCCCTTTCGCGAGGGGGACAGAGTCCGATTCGGTTACCTGGTCTACCCCGCTCCCGCTAGGGAGGGCGGGCTCAGGCCGGGCTGCCCCGCGCCGCCCGGGCTGCCCCGCGCCGCCCGGGCTGCCCCGGGCCGCCCCGCGCCGCCCGGGCTGCCCCGGGCCGCCCCGCGCCGCCCGGGCTGCCCCGGGCCGCCCCGCGCCGCCCGGGCTGCCCCGCGCTGCCCGGGCTGCCCCGCGCAGCCCCGCGCCGCCCGGGCTGCCCCGCGCCGCCCGGGCTGCCCCGCGCCGCCCGGGCTGCCCCGGGCCGCCCCGCGCCGCCCGGGCTGCCCCGGGCCGCCCCGCGCCGCCCGGGCTGCCCCGGGCCGCCCCGCGCCGCCCGGGCTGCCCCGCGCTGCCCGGGCTGCCCCGCGCAGCCCCGCGCCGCCCGGGCTGCCCCGCGCAGCCCCGCGCCGCTGGCAACCCCTCGCGCGCCCAAGCGCGCCGCTAGGCGCGGCCGCCCGGCCCGACCCGGCCCGGCCCGGACCGGCCCCGTAGGCTACCAGGTCTACCCTTACGCCCGGGAGGCGGCAGCGAGCGGCAGCGGAGGGACTCCCGCCGCCGCCGCCGCCGCCGCCTGCGCGGCCGAGCCCCCGCCCCGCGTGTCGGGCCTGGGACCCGCGCGGGGGGAAGTCGGAGCCGCGCCGCCCGGCGGGGCCTCTCTCTCTTTCTCTAGCCGGCGCGCGCCCGGAGCGCGCCGCTGGCGGCACGCGGCCCTCGGCCCGCTGCCCGGCCCCCGGACTCCGCGTATCGGGCCTGGGACCCGCGCGGAGGAGAGCGCGAAGGCGGACCGCGCCGGCGCGGGCGCCCGCGCCGCCGGGGCCCC
>NW_027099582.1:0-29120 GCF_031753505.1 Anomalospiza imberbis | reverse complement strand
TGCTTGCCCCTTTGGTCCCCATTGAAATCGCAAGATTTCGTTTCCCTTCCCGAAAGGAAACTTTGTTTCCTTTCGGAAGGGAAACGAAATCTTGCGGATCCGAAAAGAAAGGCTCCCTAAGACTCTGGAAAGGAGATATGAGCAAGTGAAATGCCCTTGAGAAAAAAAGCCAAAAATGGGAAACTGGGAAACGCAGTGAGCACCAGAAATCGGTCTGGGAGCAAAAGAATTGCAGTGGAAAGGAGCAAAACATGCCAAAATTAAGCTGAGAAATGCTGCAAAATCAGGGAAAAAATCACGGGGGAAGAGAGGACACAGAGGGGGAGAGGGATGTGACATGGCATGCAGAGGGAAACAAAAATTGGAAAAACCTCGGCCCAAGCCAAAGGCAGCAAAAGTGATGGCATGGCAGCAAGAGCAGGGCTATGCACCAAAGCTTGCCCCTTTGGTCCCCATTGAAATCGCAAGATTTCGTTTCCCTTCCCGAAAGGAAACTTTGTTTCCTTTCGGGAAGGGAAACGAAATCTTGCGGATCCGAAAAGAAAGGCTCCCTAAGACTCTGGAAAGGAGATATGAGCAAGTGAAATGCCCTTGAGAAAAAAAGCCAAAAATGGGAAATTGGGAAACGCAGTGAGCACCAGAAATCGGTCTGGGAGCAAAAGAATTGCAGTGGAAAGGAGCAAAACATGCCAAAATTAAGCTGAGAAATGCTGCAAAATCAGGGAAAAAATCACGGAGGAAGAGAGGACACAGAGGGGAAGAGGGATGTGACATGGCATGCAGAGGGAAACAAAAATTGGAAAAACCTCGGCCCAAGCCAAAGGCAGCAAAAGTGATGGCATGGCAGCAAGAGCAGGGCTATGCACCAAAGCTTGCCCCTTTGGTCCCCATTGAAATCGCAAGATTTCGTTTCCCTTCCCGAAAGGAAACTTTGTTTCCTTTCGGGAAGGGAAACGAAATCTTGCGGATCCGAAAAGAAAGGCTCCCTAAGACTCTGGAAAGGAGATATGAGCAAGTGAAATGTCCTTGAGAAAAAAAGCCAAAAATGGGAAATTGGGAAACGCAGTGAGCACCAGAAATCGGTCTGGGAGCAAAAGAATTGCAGTGGAAAGGAGCAAAACATGCCAAAATTAAGCTGAGAAATGCTGCAAAATCAGGGAAAAAATCACGGGGGAAGAGAGGACAGAGAGGGGGAGAGGGATGTGACATGGCATGCAGAGGGAAACAAAATTGGAAAAACCTCGGCCCAAGCCAAAGGCAGCAAAAGTGATGGCATGGCAGCAAGAGCAGGGCTATGCACCAAAGCTTGCCCCTTTGGTCCCCATTGAAATCGCAAGATTTCGTTTCCCTTCCCAAAAGGAAACTTTGTTTCCTTTCGGGAAGGGAAACGAAATCTTGCGGATCCGAAAAGAAAGGCTCCCTAAGACTCTGGAAAGGAGATATGAGCAAGTGAAATGCCCTTGAGAAAAAAAGCCAAAAATGGGAAATTGGGAAACGCAGTGAGCACCAGAAATCGGTCTGGGAGCAAAAGAATTGCAGTGGAAAGGAGCAAAACATGCCAAAATTAAGCTGAGAAATGCTGCAAAATCAGGGAAAAAATCACGGAGGAAGAGAGGACACAGAGGGGAAGAGGGATGTGACATGGCATGCAGAGGGAAACAAAAATTGGAAAAACCTCGGCCCAAGCCAAAGGCAGCAAAAGTGATGGCATGGCAGCAAGAGCAGGGCTATGCACCAAAGCTTGCCCCTTTGGTCCCCATTGAAATCGCAAGATTTCGTTTCCCTTCCCGAAAGGAAACTTTGTTTCCTTTCGGGAAGGGAAACGAAATCTTGCGGATCCGAAAAGAAAGGCTCCCTAAGACTCTGGAAAGGAGATATGAGCAAGTGAAATGCCCTTGAGAAAAAAAGCCAAAAATGGGAAACTGGGAAACGCAGTGAGCACCAGAAATCGGTCTGGGAGCAAAAGAATTGCAGTGGAAAGGAGCAAAACATGCCAAAATTAAGCTGAGAAATGCTGCAAAATCAGGGAAAAAATCACAGGGGAAGAGAGGACACAGAGGGGGAGAGGGATGTGACATGGCATGCAGAGGGAAACAAAAATTGGAAAAACCTCGGCCCAAGCCAAAGGCAGCAAAAGTGATGGCATGGCAGCAAGAGCAGGGCTATGCACCAAAGCTTGCCCCTTTGGTCCCCATTGAAATCGCAAGATTTCGTTTCCCTTCCCGAAAGGAAACTTTGTTTCCTTTCGGGAAGGGAAACGAAATCTTGCGGATCCGAAAAGAAAGGCTCCCTAAGACTCTGGAAAGGAGATATGAGCAAGTGAAATGCCCTTGAGAAAAAAAGCCAAAAATGGGAAACTGGGAAACGCAGTGAGCACCAGAAATCGGTCTGGGAGCAAAAGAATTGCAGTGGAAAGGAGCAAAACGTGCCAAAATTAAGCTGAGAAATGCTGCAAAATCAGGGAAAAAATCACGGAGGAAGAGAGGACACAGAGGGGAAGAGGGATGTGACATGGCATGCAGAGGGAAACAAAAATTGGAAAAACCTCGGCCCAAGCCAAAGGCAGCAAAAGTGATGGCATGGCAGCAAGAGCAGGGCTATGCACCAAAGCTTGCCCCTTTGGTCCCCATTGAAATCGCAAGATTTCGTTTCCCTTCCCGAAAGGAAACTTTGTTTCCTTTCGGGAAGGGAAACGAAATCTTGCGGATCCGAAAAGAAAGGCTCCCTAAGACTCTGGAAAGGAGATATGAGCAAGTGAAATGCCCTTGAGAAAAAAAGCCAAAAATGGGAAATTGGGAAACGCAGTGAGCACCAGAAATCGGTCTGGGAGCAAAAGAATTGCAGTGGAAAGGAGCAAAACATGCCAAAATTAAGCTGAGAAATGCTGCAAAATAAGGGAAAAAATCACGGAGGAAGAGAGGACACAGAGGGGAAGAGGGATGTGACATGGCATGCAGAGGGAAACAAAAATTGGAAAAACCTCGGCCCAAGCCAAAGGCAGCAAAAGTGATGGCATGGCAGCAAGAGCAGGGCTATGCACCAAAGCTTGCCCCTTTGGTCCCCATTGAAATCGCAAGATTTCGTTTCCCTTCCCGAAAGGAAACTTTGTTTCCTTTCGGGAAGGGAAACGAAATCTTGCGGATCCGAAAAGAAAGGCTCCCTAAGACTCTGGAAAGGAGATATGAGCAAGTGAAATGCCCTTGAGAAAAAAAGCCAAAAATGGGAAACTGGGAAACGCAGTGAGCACCAGAAATCGGTCTGGGAGCAAAAGAATTGCAGTGGAAAGGAGCAAAACGTGCCAAAATTAAGCTGAGAAATGCTGCAAAATCAGGGAAAAAATCACGGAGGAAGAGAGGACACAGAGGGGAAGAGGGATGTGACATGGCATGCAGAGGGAAACAAAAATTGGAAAAACCTCGGCCCAAGCCAAAGGCAGCAAAAGTGATGGCATGGCAGCAAGAGCAGGGCTATGCACCAAAGCTTGCCCCTTTGGTCCCCATTGAAATCGCAAGATTTCGTTTCCCTTCCCGAAAGGAAACTTTGTTTCCTTTCGGGAAGGGAAACGAAATCTTGCGGATCCGAAAAGAAAGGCTCCCTAAGACTCTGGAAAGGAGATATGAGCAAGTGAAATGCCCTTGAGAAAAAAAGCCAAAAATGGGAAACTGGGAAACGCAGTGAGCACCAGAAATCGGTCTGGGAGCAAAAGAATTGCAGTGGAAAGGAGCAAAACGTGCCAAAATTAAGCTGAGAAATGCTGCAAAATCAGGGAAAAAATCACGGAGGAAGAGAGGACACAGAGGGGAAGAGGGATGTGACATGGCATGCAGAGGGAAACAAAAATTGGACAAACCTCGGCCCAAGCCAAAGGCAGCAAAAGTGATGGCATGGCAGCAAGAGCAGGGCTATGCACCAAAGCTTGCCCCTTTGGTCCCCATTGAAATCGCAAGATTTCGTTTCCCTTCCCGAAAGGAAACTTTGTTTCCTTTCGGGAAGGGAAACGAAATCTTGCGGATCCGAAAAGAAAGGCTCCCTAAGACTCTGGAAAGGAGATATGAGCAAGTGAAATGCCCTTGAGAAAAAAAGCCAAAAATGGGAAACTGGGAAACGCAGTGAGCACCAGAAATCGGTCTGGGAGCAAAAGAATTGCAGTGGAAAGGAGCAAAACGTGCCAAAATTAAGCTGAGAAATGCTGCAAAATCAGGGAAAAAATCACGGAGGAAGAGAGGACACAGAGGGGAAGAGGGATGTGACATGGCATGCAGAGGGAAACAAAAATTGGAAAAACCTCGGCCCAAGCCAAAGGCAGCAAAAGTGATGGCATGGCAGCAAGAGCAGGGCTATGCACCAAAGCTTGCCCCTTTGGTCCCCATTGAAATCGCAAGATTTCGTTTCCCTTCCCGAAAGGAAACAAAGTTTCCTTTCGGGAAGGGAAACGAAATCTTGCGGATCCGAAAAGAAAGGCTCCCTAAGACTCTGGAAAGGAGATATGAGCAAGTGAAATGCCCTTGAGAAAAAAAGCCAAAAATGGGAAACTGGGAAACGCAGTGAGCACCAGAAATCGGTCTGGGAGCAAAAGAATTGCAGTGGAAAGGAGCAAAACGTGCCAAAATTAAGCTGAGAAATGCTGCAAAATCAGGGAAAAAATCACGGAGGAAGAGAGGACACAGAGGGGAAGAGGGATGTGACATGGCATGCAGAGGGAAACAAAAATTGGACAAACCTCGGCCCAAGCCAAAGGCAGCAAAAGTGATGGCATGGCAGCAAGAGCAGGGCTATGCACCAAAGCTTGCCCCTTTGGTCCCCATTGAAATCGCAAGATTTCGTTTCCCTTCCCGAAAGGAAACTTTGTTTCCTTTCGGGAAGGGAAACGAAATCTTGCGGATTCGAAAAGAAAGGCTCCCTAAGACTCTGGAAAGGAGATATGAGCAAGTGAAATGCCCTTGAGAAAAAAAGCCAAAAATGGGAAACTGGGAAACGCAGTGAGCACCAGAAATCGGTCTGGGAGCAAAAGAATTGCAGTGGAAAGGAGCAAAACATGCCAAAATTAAGCTGAGAAATGCTGCAAAATCAGGGAAAAAATCACGGAGGAAGAGAGTACACAGAGGGGAAGAGGGATGTGACATGGCATGCAGAGGGAAACAAAAATTGGAAAAACCTCGGCCCAAGCCAAAGGCAGCAAAAGTGATGGCATGGCAGCAAGAGCAGGGCTATGCACCAAAGCTTGCCCCTTTGGTCCCCATTGAAATCGCAAGATTTCGTTTCCCTTCCCGAAAGGAAACTTTGTTTCCTTTCGGGAAGGGAAACGAAATCTTGCGGATCCGAAAAGAAAGGCTCCCTAAGACTCTGGAAAGGAGATAGGAGCAAGTGAAATGCCCTTGAGAAAAAAAGCCAAAAATGGGAAACTGGGAAACGCAGTGAGCACCAGAAATCGGTCTGGGAGCAAAAGAATTGCAGTGGAAAGGAGCAAAACGTGCCAAAATTAAGCTGAGAAATGCTGCAAAATCAGGGAAAAAATCACGGAGGAAGAGAGGACACAGAGGGGAAGAGGGATGTGACATGGCATGCAGAGGGAAACAAAAATTGGAAAAACCTCGGCCCAAGCCAAAGGCAGCAAAAGTGATGGCATGGCAGCAAGAGCAGGGCTATGCACCAAAGCTTGCCCCTTTGGTCCCCATTGAAATCGCAAGATTTCGTTTCCCTTCCCAAAAGGAAACTTTGTTTCCTTTCGGGAAGGGAAACGAAATCTTGCGGATCCGAAAAGAAAGGCTCCCTAAGACTCTGGAAAGGAGATATGAGCAAGTGAAATGCCCTTGAGAAAAAAAAGCCAAAAATGGGAAACTGGGAAACGCAGTGAGCACCAGAAATCGGTCTGGGAGCAAAAGAATTGCAGTGGAAAGGAGCAAAACATGCCAAAATTAAGCTGAGAAATGCTGCAAAATCAGGGAAAAAATCACGGAGGAAGAGAGGACACAGAGGGGAAGAGGGATGTGACATGGCATGCAGAGGGAAACAAAAATTGGAAAAACCTCGGCCCAAGCCAAAGGCAGCAAAAGTGATGGCATGGCAGCAAGAGCAGGGCTATGCACCAAAGCTTGCCCCTTTGGTCCCCATTGAAATCGCAAGATTTCGTTTCCCTTCCCGAAGGAAACTTTGTTTCCTTTCGGGAAGGGAAACGAAATCTTGCGGATCCGAAAAGAAAGGCTCCCTAAGACTCTGGAAAGGAGATATGAGCAAGTGAAATGCCCTTGAGAAAAAAAGCCAAAAATGGGAAACTGGGAAACGCAGTGAGCACCAGAAATCGGTCTGGGAGCAAAAGAATTGCAGTGGAAAGGAGCAAAACATGCCAAAATTAAGCTGAGAAATGCTGCAAAATCAGGGAAAAAATCACGGAGGAAGAGAGGACACAGAGGGGGAGAGGGATGTGACATGGCATGCAGAGGGAAACAAAAATTGGAAAAACCTCGGCCCAAGCCAAAGGCAGCAAAAGTGATGGCATGGCAGCAAGAGCAGGGCTATGCACCAAAGCTTGCCCCTTTGGTCCCCATTGAAATCGCAAGATTTCGTTTCCCTTCCCGAAAGGAAACTTTGTTTCCTTTCGAGAAGGGAAACGAAATCTTGCGGATCCGAAAAGAAAGGCTCCCTAAGACTCTGGAAAGGAGATATGAGCAAGTGAAATGCCCTTGAGAAAAAAAGCCAAAAATGGGAAATTGGGAAACGCAGTGAGCACCAGAAATCGGTCTGGGAGCAAAAGAATTGCAGTGGAAAGGAGCAAAACATGCCAAAATTAAGCTGAGAAATGCTGCAAAATCAGGGAAAAAATCACGGAGGAAGAGAGGACACAGAGGGGAAGAGGGATGTGACATGGCATGCAGAGGGAAACAAAAATTGGAAAAACCTCGGCCCAAGCCAAAGGCAGCAAAAGTGATGGCATGGCAGCAAGAGCAGGGCTATGCACCAAAGCTTGCCCCTTTGGTCCCCATTGAAATCGCAAGATTTCGTTTCCCTTCCCGAAAGGAAACTTTGTTTCCTTTCGGGAAGGGAAACGAAATCTTGCGGATCCGAAAAGAAAGGCTCCCTAAGACTCTGGAAAGGAGATATGAGCAAGTGAAATGCCCTTGAGAAAAAAAGCCAAAAATGGGAAATTGGGAAACGCAGTGAGCACCAGAAATCGGTCTGGGAGCAAAAGAATTGCAGTGGAAAGGAGCAAAACATGCCAAAATTAAGCTGAGAAATGCTGCAAAATCAGGGAAAAAATCACGGAGGAAGAGAGGACACAGAGGGGAAGAGGGATGTGACATGGCATGCAGAGGGAAACAAAAATTGGAAAAACCTCGGCCCAAGCCAAAGGCAGCAAAAGTGATGGCATGGCAGCAAGAGCAGGGCTATGCACCAAAGCTTGCCCCTTTGGTCCCCATTGAAATCGCAAGATTTCGTTTCCCTTCCCGAAAGGAAACTTTGTTTCCTTTCGGGAAGGGAAACGAAATCTTGCGGATCCGAAAAGAAAGGCTCCCTAAGACTCTGGAAAGGAGATATGAGCAAGTGAAATGCCCTTGAGAAAAAAAGCCAAAAATGGGAAACTGGGAAACGCAGTGAGCACCAGAAATCGGTCTGGGAGCAAAAGAATTGCAGTGGAAAGGAGCAAAACATGCCAAAATTAAGCTGAGAAATGCTGCAAAATCAGGGAAAAAATCACGGGGGAAGAGAGGACACAGAGGGGGAGAGGGATGTGACATGGCATGCAGAGGGAAACAAAAATTGGAAAAACCTCGGCCCAAGCCAAAGGCAGCAAAAGTGATGGCATGGCAGCAAGAGCAGGGCTATGCACCAAAGCTTGCCCCTTTGGTCCCCATTGAAATCGCAAGATTTCGTTTCCCTTCCCGAAAGGAAACTTTGTTTCCTTTCGAGAAGGGAAACGAAATCTTGCGGATTCGAAAAGAAAGGCTCCCTAAGACTCTGGAAAGGAGATATGAGCAAGTGAAATGCCCTTGAGAAAAAAAGCCAAAAATGGGAAACTGGGAAACGCAGTGAGCACCAGAAATCGGTCTGGGAGCAAAAGAATTGCAGTGGAAAGGAGCAAAACATGCCAAAATTAAGCTGAGAAATGCTGCAAAATCAGGGAAAAAATCACGGAGGAAGAGAGGACACAGAGGGGAAGAGGGATGTGACATGGCATGCAGAGGGAAACAAAAATTGGAAAAACCTCGGCCCAAGCCAAAGGCAGCAAAAGTGATGGCATGGCAGCAAGTACAGGGCTATGCACCAAAGCTTGCCCCTTTGGTCCCCATTGAAATCGCAAGATTTCGTTTCCCTTCCCGAAAGGAAACTTTGTTTCCTTTCGGGAAGGGAAACGAAATCTTGCGGATCCGAAAAGAAAGGCTCCCTAAGACTCTGGAAAGGAGATATGAGCAAGTGAAATGCCCTTGAGAAAAAAAGCCAAAAATGGGAAATTGGGAAATGCAGTGAGCACCAGAAATCGGTCTGGGAGCAAAAGAATTGCAGTGGAAAGGAGCAAAACATGCCAAAATTAAGCTGAGAAATGCTGCAAAATCAGGGAAAAAATCACGGAGGAAGAGAGGACACAGAGGGGAAGAGGGATGTGACATGGCATGCAGAGGGAAACAAAAATTGGAAAAACCTCGGCCCAAGCCAAAGGCAGCAAAAGTGATGGCATGGCAGCAAGAGCAGGGCTATGCACCAAAGCTTGCCCCTTTGGTCCCCATTGAAATCGCAAGATTTCGTTTCCCTTCCCGAAAGGAAACTTTGTTTCCTTTCGGGAAGGGAAACGAAATCTTGCGGATCCGAAAAGAAAGGCTCCCTAAGACTCTGGAAAGGAGATATGAGCAAGTGAAATGCCCTTGAGAAAAAAAGCCAAAAATGGGAAACTGGGAAACGCAGTGAGCACCAGAAATCGGTCTGGGAGCAAAAGAATTGCAGTGGAAAGGAGCAAAACATGCCAAAATTAAGCTGAGAAATGCTGCAAAATCAGGGAAAAAATCACGGAGGAAGAGAGGACACAGAGGGGAAGAGGGATGTGACATGGCATGCAGAGGGAAACAAAAATTGGAAAAACCTCGGCCCAAGCCAAAGGCAGCAAAAGTGATGGCATGGCAGCAAGTACAGGGCTATGCACCAAAGCTTGCCCCTTTGGTCCCCATTGAAATCGCAAGATTTCGTTTCCCTTCCCGAAAGGAAACTTTGTTTCCTTTCGGGAAGGGAAACGAAATCTTGCGGATCCGAAAAGAAAGGCTCCCTAAGACTCTGGAAAGGAGATATGAGCAAGTGAAATGCCCTTGAGAAAAAAAGCCAAAAATGGGAAATTGGGAAATGCAGTGAGCACCAGAAATCGGTCTGGGAGCAAAAGAATTGCAGTGGAAAGGAGCAAAACATGCCAAAATTAAGCTGAGAAATGCTGCAAAATCAGGGAAAAAATCACGGAGGAAGAGAGGACACAGAGGGGGAGAGGGATGTGACATGGCATGCAGAGGGAAACAAAAATTGGAAAAACCTCGGCCCAAGCCAAAGGCAGCAAAAGTGATGGCATGGCAGCAAGAGCAGGGCTATGCACCAAAGCTTGCCCCTTTGGTCCCCATTGAAATCGCAAGATTTCGTTTCCCTTCCCGAAAGGAAACTTTGTTTCCTTTCGAGAAGGGAAACGAAATCTTGCGGATCCGAAAAGAAAGGCTCCCTAAGACTCTGGAAAGGAGATATGAGCAAGTGAAATGCCCTTGAGAAAAAAGCCAAAAATGGGAAATTGGGAAACGCAGTGAGCACCAGAAATCGGTCTGGGAGCAAAAGAATTGCAGTGGAAAGGAGCAAAACGTGCCAAAATTAAGCTGAGAAATGCTGCAAAATCAGGGAAAAAATCACGGAGGAAGAGAGGACACAGAGGGGAAGAGGGATGTGACATGGCATGCAGAGGGAAACAAAAATTGGAAAAACCTCGGCCCAAGCCAAAGGCAGCAAAAGTGATGGCATGGCAGCAAGAGCAGGGCTATGCACCAAAGCTTGCCCCTTTGGTCCCCATTGAAATCGCAAGATTTCGTTTCCCTTCCCGAAAGGAAACTTTGTTTCCTTTCGGGAAGGGAAACGAAATCTTGCGGATCCGAAAAGAAAGGCTCCCTAAGACTCTGGAAAGGAGATATGAGCAAGTGAAATGCCCTTGAGAAAAAAAGCCAAAAATGGGAAATTGGGAAACGCAGTGAGCACCAGAAATCGGTCTGGAAGCAAAAGAATTGCAGTGGAAAGGAGCAAAACATGCCAAAATTAAGCTGAGAAATGCTGCAAAATCAGGGAAAAAATCACGGAGGAAGAGAGGACACAGAGGGGAAGAGGGATGTGACATGGCATGCAGAGGGAAACAAAAATTGGAAAAACCTCGGCCCAAGCCAAAGGCAGCAAAAGTGATGGCATGGCAGCAAGAGCAGGGCTATGCACCAAAGCTTGCCCCTTTGGTCCCCATTGAAATCGCAAGATTTCGTTTCCCTTCCCGAAAGGAAACTTTGCTTCCTTTCGGGAAGGGAAACGAAATCTTGCGGATCCGAAAAGAAAGGCTCCCTAAGACTCTGGAAAGGAGATATGAGCAAGTGAAATGCCCTTGAGAAAAAAAGCCAAAAATGGGAAACTGGGGAAACGCAGTGAGCACCAGAAATCGGTCTGGGAGCAAAAGAATTGCAGTGGAAAGGAGCAAAACATGCCAAAATTAAGCTGAGAAATGCTGCAAAATCAGGGAAAAAATCACGGGGGAAGAGAGGACACAGAGGGGAAGAGGGATGTGACATGGCATGCAGAGGGAAACAAAAATTGGAAAAACCTCGGCCCAAGCCAAAGGCAGCAAAAGTGATGGCATGGCAGCAAGAGCAGGGCTATGCACCAAAGCTTGCCCCTTTGGTCCCCATTGAAATCGCAAGATTTCGTTTCCCTTCCCGAAAGGAAACTTTGTTTCCTTTCGGGAAGGGAAACGAAATCTTGCGGATCCGAAAAGAAAGGCTCCCTAAGACTCTGGAAAGGAGATATGAGCAAGTGAAATGCCCTTGAGAAAAAAAGCCAAAAATGGGAAACTGGGAAACGCAGTGAGCACCAGAAATCGGTCTGGGAGCAAAAGAATTGCAGTGGAAAGGAGCAAAACGTGCCAAAATTAAGCTGAGAAATGCTGCAAAATCAGGGAAAAAATCACGGAGGAAGAGAGGACACAGAGGGGAAGAGGGATGTGACATGGCATGCAGAGGGAAACAAAAATTGGAAAAACCTCGGCCCAAGCCAAAGGCAGCAAAAGTGATGGCATGGCAGCAAGTACAGGGCTATGCACCAAAGCTTGCCCCTTTGGTCCCCATTGAAATCGCAAGATTTCGTTTCCCTTCCCGAAAGGAAACTTTGTTTCCTTTCGGGAAGGGAAACGAAATCTTGCGGATCCGAAAAGAAAGGCTCCCTAAGACTCTGGAAAGGAGATATGAGCAAGTGAAATGCCCTTGAGAAAAAAAGCCAAAAATGGGAAATTGGGAAATGCAGTGAGCACCAGAAATCGGTCTGGGAGCAAAAGAATTGCAGTGGAAAGGAGCAAAACATGCCAAAATTAAGCTGAGAAATGCTGCAAAATCAGGGAAAAAATCACGGAGGAAGAGAGGACACAGAGGGGAAGAGGGATGTGACATGGCATGCAGAGGGAAACAAAAATTGGAAAAACCTCGGCCCAAGCCAAAGGCAGCAAAAGTGATGGCATGGCAGCAAGAGCAGGGCTATGCACCAAAGCTTGCCCCTTTGGTCCCCATTGAAATCGCAAGATTTCGTTTCCCTTCCCGAAAGGAAACTTTGTTTCCTTTCGGGAAGGGAAACGAAATCTTGCGGATCCGAAAAGAAAGGCTCCCTAAGACTCTGGAAAGGAGATATGAGCAAGTGAAATGCCCTTGAGAAAAAAAGCCAAAAATGGGAAACTGGGAAACGCAGTGAGCACCAGAAATCGGTCTGGGAGCAAAAGAATTGCAGTGGAAAGGAGCAAAACATGCCAAAATTAAGCTGAGAAATGCTGCAAAATCAGGGAAAAAATCACGGAGGAAGAGAGGACACAGAGGGGAAGAGGGATGTGACATGGCATGCAGAGGGAAACAAAAATTGGAAAAACCTCGGCCCAAGCCAAAGGCAGCAAAAGTGATGGCATGGCAGCAAGAGCAGGGCTATGCACCAAAGCTTGCCCCTTTGGTCCCCATTGAAATCGCAAGATTTCGTTTCCCTTCCCGAAAGGAAACTTTGTTTCCTTTCGGGAAGGGAAACGAAATCTTGCGGATCCGAAAAGAAAGGCTCCCTAAGACTCTGGAAAGGAGATATGAGCAAGTGAAATGCCCTTGAGAAAAAAAGCCAAAAATGGGAAACTGGGAAACGCAGTGAGCACCAGAAATCGGTCTGGGAGCAAAAGAATTGCAGTGGAAAGGAGCAAAACATGCCAAAATTAAGCTGAGAAATGCTGCAAAATCAGGGAAAAAATCACGGAGGAAGAGAGGACACAGAGGGGAAGAGGGATGTGACATGGCATGCAGAGGGAAACAAAAATTGGAAAAACCTCGGCCCAAGCCAAAGGCAGCAAAAGTGATGGCATGGCAGCAAGAGCAGGGCTATGCACCAAAGCTTGCCCCTTTGGTCCCCATTGAAATCGCAAGATTTCGTTTCCCTTCCCGAAAGGAAACTTTGTTTCCTTTCGGGAAGGGAAACGAAATCTTGCGGATCCGAAAAGAAAGGCTCCCTAAGACTCTGGAAAGGAGATATGAGCAAGTGAAATGCCCTTGAGAAAAAAAGCCAAAAATGGGAAACTGGGAAACGCAGTGAGCACCAGAAATCGGTCTGGAAGCAAAAGAATTGCAGTGGAAAGGAGCAAAACATGCCAAAATTAAGCTGAGAAATGCTGCAAAATCAGGGAAAAAATCACGGAGGAAGAGAGGACACAGAGGGGAAGAGGGATGTGACATGGCATGCAGAGGGAAACAAAAATTGGAAAAACCTCGGCCCAAGCCAAAGGCAGCAAAAGTGATGGCATGGCAGCAAGAGCAGGGCTATGCACCAAAGCTTGCCCCTTTGGTCCCCATTGAAATCGCAAGATTTCGTTTCCCTTCCCGAAAGGAAACTTTGTTTCCTTTCGGGAAGGGAAACGAAATCTTGCGGATCCGAAAAGAAAGGCTCCCTAAGACTCTGGAAAGGAGATATGAGCAAGTGAAATGCCCTTGAGAAAAAAAGCCAAAAATGGGAAACTGGGAAACGCAGTGAGCACCAGAAATCGGTCTGGGAGCAAAAGAATTGCAGTGGAAAGGAGCAAAACATGCCAAAATTAAGCTGAGAAATGCTGCAAAATCAGGGAAAAAATCACGGGGGAAGAGAGGACACAGAGGGGAAGAGGGATGTGACATGGCATGCAGAGGGAAACAAAAATTGGAAAAACCTCGGCCCAAGCCAAAGGCAGCAAAAGTGATGGCATGGCAGCAAGAGCAGGGCTATGCACCAAAGCTTGCCCCTTTGGTCCCCATTGAAATCGCAAGATTTCGTTTCCCTTCCCGAAAGGAAACTTTGTTTCCTTTCGGGAAGGGAAACGAAATCTTGCGGATCCGAAAAGAAAGGCTCCCTAAGACTCTGGAAAGGAGATATGAGCAAGTGAAATGCCCTTGAGAAAAAAAGCCAAAAATGGGAAACTGGGAAACGCAGTGAGCACCAGAAATCGGTCTGGGAGCAAAAGAATTGCAGTGGAAAGGAGCAAAACGTGCCAAAATTAAGCTGAGAAATGCTGCAAAATCAGGGAAAAAATCACGGAGGAAGAGAGGACACAGAGGGGAAGAGGGATGTGACATGGCATGCAGAGGGAAACAAAAATTGGAAAAACCTCGGCCCAAGCCAAAGGCAGCAAAAGTGATGGCATGGCAGCAAGTACAGGGCTATGCACCAAAGCTTGCCCCTTTGGTCCCCATTGAAATCGCAAGATTTCGTTTCCCTTCCCGAAAGGAAACTTTGTTTCCTTTCGGGAAGGGAAACGAAATCTTGCGGATCCGAAAAGAAAGGCTCCCTAAGACTCTGGAAAGGAGATATGAGCAAGTGAAATGCCCTTGAGAAAAAAAGCCAAAAATGGGAAATTGGGAAATGCAGTGAGCACCAGAAATCGGTCTGGGAGCAAAAGAATTGCAGTGGAAAGGAGCAAAACATGCCAAAATTAAGCTGAGAAATGCTGCAAAATCAGGGAAAAAATCACGGAGGAAGAGAGGACACAGAGGGGAAGAGGGATGTGACATGGCATGCAGAGGGAAACAAAAATTGGAAAAACCTCGGCCCAAGCCAAAGGCAGCAAAAGTGATGGCATGGCAGCAAGAGCAGGGCTATGCACCAAAGCTTGCCCCTTTGGTCCCCATTGAAATCGCAAGATTTCGTTTCCCTTCCCGAAAGGAAACTTTGTTTCCTTTCGGGAAGGGAAACGAAATCTTGCGGATCCGAAAAGAAAGGCTCCCTAAGACTCTGGAAAGGAGATATGAGCAAGTGAAATGCCCTTGAGAAAAAAAGCCAAAAATGGGAAACTGGGAAACGCAGTGAGCACCAGAAATCGGTCTGGGAGCAAAAGAATTGCAGTGGAAAGGAGCAAAACATGCCAAAATTAAGCTGAGAAATGCTGCAAAATCAGGGAAAAAATCACGGGGGAAGAGAGGACACAGAGGGGAAGAGGGATGTGACATGGCATGCAGAGGGAAACAAAAATTGGAAAAACCTCGGCCCAAGCCAAAGGCAGCAAAAGTGATGGCATGGCAGCAAGAGCAGGGCTATGCACCAAAGCTTGCCCCTTTGGTCCCCATTGAAATCGCAAGATTTCGTTTCCCTTCCCGAAAGGAAACTTTGTTTCCTTTCGGGAAGGGAAACGAAATCTTGCGGATCCGAAAAGAAAGGCTCCCTAAGACTCTGGAAAGGAGATATGAGCAAGTGAAATGCCCTTGAGAAAAAAAGCCAAAAATGGGAAACTGGGAAACGCAGTGAGCACCAGAAATCGGTCTGGGAGCAAAAGAATTGCAGTGGAAAGGAGCAAAACGTGCCAAAATTAAGCTGAGAAATGCTGCAAAATCAGGGAAAAAATCACGGAGGAAGAGAGGACACAGAGGGGAAGAGGGATGTGACATGGCATGCAGAGGGAAACAAAAATTGGAAAAACCTCGGCCCAAGCCAAAGGCAGCAAAAGTGATGGCATGGCAGCAAGTACAGGGCTATGCACCAAAGCTTGCCCCTTTGGTCCCCATTGAAATCGCAAGATTTCGTTTCCCTTCCCGAAAGGAAACTTTGTTTCCTTTCGGGAAGGGAAACGAAATCTTGCGGATCCGAAAAGAAAGGCTCCCTAAGACTCTGGAAAGGAGATATGAGCAAGTGAAATGCCCTTGAGAAAAAAAGCCAAAAATGGGAAATTGGGAAATGCAGTGAGCACCAGAAATCGGTCTGGGAGCAAAAGAATTGCAGTGGAAAGGAGCAAAACATGCCAAAATTAAGCTGAGAAATGCTGCAAAATCAGGGAAAAAATCACGGAGGAAGAGAGGACACAGAGGGGAAGAGGGATGTGACATGGCATGCAGAGGGAAACAAAAATTGGAAAAACCTCGGCCCAAGCCAAAGGCAGCAAAAGTGATGGCATGGCAGCAAGAGCAGGGCTATGCACCAAAGCTTGCCCCTTTGGTCCCCATTGAAATCGCAAGATTTCGTTTCCCTTCCCGAAAGGAAACTTTGTTTCCTTTCGGGAAGGGAAACGAAATCTTGCGGATCCGAAAAGAAAGGCTCCCTAAGACTCTGGAAAGGAGATATGAGCAAGTGAAATGCCCTTGAGAAAAAAAGCCAAAAATGGGAAACTGGGAAACGCAGTGAGCACCAGAAATCGGTCTGGGAGCAAAAGAATTGCAGTGGAAAGGAGCAAAACATGCCAAAATTAAGCTGAGAAATGCTGCAAAATCAGGGAAAAAATCACGGAGGAAGAGAGGACACAGAGGGGAAGAGGGATGTGACATGGCATGCAGAGGGAAACAAAAATTGGAAAAACCTCGGCCCAAGCCAAAGGCAGCAAAAGTGATGGCATGGCAGCAAGAGCAGGGCTATGCACCAAAGCTTGCCCCTTTGGTCCCCATTGAAATCGCAAGATTTCGTTTCCCTTCCCGAAAGGAAACTTTGTTTCCTTTCGGGAAGGGAAACGAAATCTTGCGGATCCGAAAAGAAAGGCTCCCTAAGACTCTGGAAAGGAGATATGAGCAAGTGAAATGCCCTTGAGAAAAAAAGCCAAAAATGGGAAACTGGGAAACGCAGTGAGCACCAGAAATCGGTCTGGGAGCAAAAGAATTGCAGTGGAAAGGAGCAAAACATGCCAAAATTAAGCTGAGAAATGCTGCAAAATCAGGGAAAAAATCACGGAGGAAGAGAGGACACAGAGGGGAAGAGGGATGTGACATGGCATGCAGAGGGAAACAAAAATTGGAAAAACCTCGGCCCAAGCCAAAGGCAGCAAAAGTGATGGCATGGCAGCAAGAGCAGGGCTATGCACCAAAGCTTGCCCCTTTGGTCCCCATTCAAATCGCAAGATTTCGTTTCCCTTCCCAAAAGGAAACTTTGTTTCCTTTCGGGAAGGGAAACGAAATCTTGCGGATCCGAAAAGAAAGGCTCCCTAAGACTCTGGAAAGGAGATATGAGCAAGTGAAATGCCCTTGAGAAAAAAAGCCAAAAATGGGAAACTGGGAAACGCAGTGAGCACCAGAAATCGGTCTGGGAGCAAAAGAATTGCAGTGGAAAGAGCAAAACATGCCAAAATTAAGCTGAGAAATGCTGCAAAATCAGGGAAAAAATCACGGAGGAAGAGAGGACACAGAGGGGAAGAGGGATGTGACATGGCATGCAGAGGGAAACAAAAATTGGAAAAACCTCGGCCCAAGCCAAAGGCAGCAAAAGTGATGGCATGGCAGCAAGAGCAGGGCTATGCACCAAAGCTTGCCCCTTTGGTCCCCATTGAAATCGCAAGATTTCGTTTCCCTTCCCGAAAGGAAACTTTGTTTCCTTTCGAGAAGGGAAACGAAATCTTGCGGATTCGAAAAGAAAGGCTCCCTAAGACTCTGGAAAGGAGATATGAGCAAGTGAAATGCCCTTGAGAAAAAAAGCCAAAAATGGGAAACTGGGAAACGCAGTGAGCACCAGAAATCGGTCTGGGAGCAAAAGAATTGCAGTGGAAAGGAGCAAAACATGCCAAAATTAAGCTGAGAAATGCTGCAAAATCAGGGAAAAAATCACGGGGGAAGAGAGGACACAGAGGGGGAGAGGGATGTGACATGGCATGCAGAGGGAAACAAAAATTGGAAAAACCTCGGCCCAAGCCAAAGGCAGCAAAAGTGATGGCATGGCAGCAAGAGCAGGGCTATGCACCAAAGCTTGCCCCTTTGGTCCCCATTGAAATCGCAAGATTTCGTTTCCCTTCCCGAAAGGAAACTTTGTTTCCTTTCGGGAAGGGAAACGAAATCTTGCGGATCCGAAAAGAAAGGCTCCCTAAGACTCTGGAAAGGAGATATGAGCAAGTGAAATGCCCTTGAGAAAAAAAAGCCAAAAATGGGAAACTGGGAACGCAGTGAGCACCAGAAATCGGTCTGGGAGCAAAAGAATTGCAGTGGAAAGGAGCAAAACGTGCCAAAATTAAGCTGAGAAATGCTGCAAAATCAGGGAAAAAATCACGGAGGAAGAGAGGACACAGAGGGGAAGAGGGATGTGACATGGCATGCAGAGGGAAACAAAAATTGGAAAAACCTCGGCCCAAGCCAAAGGCAGCAAAAGTGATGGCATGGCAGCAAGAGCAGGGCTATGCACCAAAGCTTGCCCCTTTGGTCCCCATTGAAATCGCAAGATTTCGTTTCCCTTCCCGAAAGGAAACTTTGTTTCCTTTCGGGAAGGGAAACGAAATCTTGCGGATCCGAAAAGAAAGGCTCCCTAAGACTCTGGAAAGGAGATATGAGCAAGTGAAATGCCCTTGAGAAAAAAAGCCAAAAATGGGAAACTGGGAAACGCAGTGAGCACCAGAAATCGGTCTGGGAGCAAAAGAATTGCAGTGGAAAGGAGCAAAACGTGCCAAAATTAAGCTGAGAAATGCTGCAAAATCAGGGAAAAAATCACGGAGGAAGAGAGGACACAGAGGGGAAGAGGGATGTGACATGGCATGCAGAGGGAAACAAAAATTGGAAAAACCTCGGCCCAAGCCAAAGGCAGCAAAAGTGATGGCATGGCAGCAAGTACAGGGCTATGCACCAAAGCTTGCCCCTTTGGTCCCCATTGAAATCGCAAGATTTCGTTTCCCTTCCCAAAAGGAAACTTTGTTTCCTTTCGGGAAGGGAAACGAAATCTTGCGGATCCGAAAAGAAAGGCTCCCTAAGACTCTGGAAAGGAGATATGAGCAAGTGAAATGCCCTTGAGAAAAAAAGCCAAAAATGGGAAATTGGGAAACGCAGTGAGCACCAGAAATCGGTCTGGGAGCAAAAGAATTGCAGTGGAAAGGAGCAAAACATGCCAAAATTAAGCTGAGAAATGCTGCAAAATCAGGGAAAAAATCACGGAGGAAGAGAGGACACAGAGGGGAAGAGGGATGTGACATGGCATGCAGAGGGAAACAAAAATTGGAAAAACCTCGGCCCCAAGCCAAAGGCAGCAAAAATGATGGCATGGCAGCAAGAGCAGGGCTATGCACCAAAGCTTGCCCCTTTGGTCCCCATTGAAATCGCAAGATTTCGTTTCCCTTCCCGAAAGGAAACAAAGTTTCCTTTCGGGAAGGGAAACGAAATCTTGCGGATCCGAAAAGAAAGGGCTCCCTAAGACTCTGGAAAGGAGATATGAGCAAGTGAAATGCCCTTGAGAAAAAAAAGCCAAAAATGGGAAACTGGGAAACGCAGTGAGCACCAGAAATCGGTCTGGGAGCAAAAGAATTGCAGTGGAAAGGAGCAAAACATGCCAAAATTAAGCTGAGAAATGCTGCAAAATCAGGGAAAAAATCACGGGGGAAGAGAGGACACAGAGGGGGAGAGGGATGTGACATGGCATGCAGAGGGAAACAAAAATTGGAAAAACCTCGGCCCAAGCCAAAGGCAGCAAAAGTGATGGCATGGCAGCAAGAGCAGGGCTATGCACCAAAGCTTGCCCCTTTGGTCCCCATTGAAATCGCAAGATTTCGTTTCCCTTCCCGAAAGGAAACTTTGTTTCCTTTCGGGAAGGGAAACGAAATCTTGCGGATCCGAAAAGAAAGGCTCCCTAAGACTCTGGAAAGGAGATATGAGCAAGTGAAATGCCCTTGAGAAAAAAAGCCAAAAATGGGAAATTGGGAAACGCAGTGAGCACCAGAAATCGGTCTGGGAGCAAAAGAATTGCAGTGGAAAGGAGGAAAACATGCCAAAATTAAGCTGAGAAATGCTGCAAAATCAGGGAAAAAATCACGGAGGAAGAGAGGACACAGAGGGGAAGAGGGATGTGACATGGCATGCAGAGGGAAACAAAAATTGGAAAAACCTCGGCCCAAGCCAAAGGCAGCAAAAGTGATGGCATGGCAGCAAGAGCAGGGCTATGCACCAAAGCTTGCCCCTTTGGTCCCCATTGAAATCGCAAGATTTCGTTTCCCTTCCCGAAAGGAAACTTTGTTTCCTTTCGGGAAGGGAAACGAAATCTTGCGGATCCGAAAAGAAAGGCTCCCTAAGACTCTGGAAAGGAGATATGAGCAAGTGAAATGCCCTTGAGAAAAAAAGCCAAAAATGGGAAACTGGGAAACGCAGTGAGCACCAGAAATCGGTCTGGGAGCAAAAGAATTGCAGTGGAAAGGAGCAAAACATGCCAAAATTAAGCTGAGAAATGCTGCAAAATCAGGGAAAAAATCACGGGGGAAGAGAGGACACAGAGGGGGAGAGGGATGTGACATGGCATGCAGAGGGAAACAAAAATTGGAAAAACCTCGGCCCAAGCCAAAGGCAGCAAAAGTGATGGCATGGCAGCAAGAGCAGGGCTATGCACCAAAGCTTGCCCCTTTGGTCCCCATTGAAATCGCAAGATTTCGTTTCCCTTCCCGAAAGGAAACTTTGTTTCCTTTCGGGAAGGGAAACGAAATCTTGCGGATCCGAAAAGAAAGGCTCCCTAAGACTCTGGAAAGGAGATATGAGCAAGTGAAATGCCCTTGAGAAAAAAAGCCAAAAATGGGAAATTGGGAAACGCAGTGAGCACCAGAAATCGGTCTGGGAGCAAAAGAATTGCAGTGGAAAGGAGCAAAACATGCCAAAATTAAGCTGAGAAATGCTGCAAAATCAGGGAAAAAATCACGGAGGAAGAGAGGACACAGAGGGGAAGAGGGATGTGACATGGCATGCAGAGGGAAACAAAAATTGGAAAAACCTCGGCCCAAGCCAAAGGCAGCAAAAGTGATGGCATGGCAGCAAGAGCAGGGCTATGCACCAAAGCTTGCCCCTTTGGTCCCCATTGAAATCGCAAGATTTCGTTTCCCTTCCCGAAAGGAAACTTTGTTTCCTTTCGGGAAGGGAAACGAAATCTTGCGGATCCAAAAAGAAAGGCTCCCTAAGACTCTGGAAAGGAGATATGAGCAAGTGAAATGCCCTTGAGAAAAAAAGCCAAAAATGGGAAATTGGGAAATGCAGTGAGCACCAGAAATCGGTCTGGGAGCAAAAGAATTGCAGTGGAAAGGAGCAAAACATGCCAAAATTAAGCTGAGAAATGCTGCAAAATCAGGGAAAAAATCACAGGGGAAGAGAGGACACAGAGGGGGAGAGGGATGTGACATGGCATGCAGAGGGAAACAAAAATTGGAAAAACCTCGGCCCAAGCCAAAGGCAGCAAAAGTGATGGCATGGCAGCAAGAGCAGGGCTATGCACCAAAGCTTGCCCCTTTGGTCCCCATTGAAATCGCAAGATTTCGTTTCCCTTCCCAAAAGGAAACTTTGTTTCCTTTCGGGAAGGGAAACGAAATCTTGCGGATCCGAAAAGAAAGGCTCCCTAAGACTCTGGAAAGGAGATATGAGCAAGTGAAATGCTCTTGAGAAAAAAAGCCAAAAATGGGAAATTGGGAAACGCAGTGAGCACCAGAAATCGGTCTGGGAGCAAAAGAATTGCAGTGGAAAGGAGCAAAACATGCCAAAATTAAGCTGAGAAATGCTGCAAAATCAGGGAAAAAATCACGGGGGAAGAGAGGACACAGAGGGGGAGAGGGATGTGACATGGCATGCAGAGGGAAACAAAAATTGGAAAAACCTCGGCCCAAGCCAAAGGCAGCAAAAGTGATGGCATGGCAGCAAGAGCAGGGCTATGCACCAAAGCTTGCCCCTTTGGTCCCCATTGAAATCGCAAGATTTCGTTTCCCTTCCCGAAAGGAAACTTTGTTTCCTTTCGGGAAGGGAAACGAAATCTTGCGGATCCGAAAAGAAAGGCTCCCTAAGACTCTGGAAAGGAGATATGAGCAAGTGAAATGCCCTTGAGAAAAAAAAGCCAAAAATGGGAAACTGGGAAACGCAGTGAGCACCAGAAATCGGTCTGGGAGCAAAAGAATTGCAGTGGAAAGGAGCAAAACGTGCCAAAATTAAGCTGAGAAATGCTGCAAAATCAGGGAAAAAATCACGGAGGAAGAGAGGACACAGAGGGGAAGAGGGATGTGACATGGCATGCAGAGGGAAACAAAAAATTGGAAAAACCTCGGCCCAAGCCAAAGGCAGCAAAAGTGATGGCATGGCAGCAAGAGCAGGGCTATGCACCAAAGCTTGCCCCTTTGGTCCCCATTGAAATCGCAAGATTTCGTTTCCCTTCCCGAAAGGAAACTTTGTTTCCTTTCGGGAAGGGAAACGAAATCTTGCGGATCCGAAAAGAAAGGCTCCCTAAGACTCTGGAAAGGAGATATGAGCAAGTGAAATGCCCTTGAGAAAAAAAGCCAAAAATGGGAAACTGGGAAACGCAGTGAGCACCAGAAATCGGTCTGGGAGCAAAAGAATTGCAGTGGAAAGGAGCAAAACATGCCAAAATTAAGCTGAGAAATGCTGCAAAATCAGGGAAAAAATCACGGAGGAAGAGAGGACACAGAGGGGAAGAGGGATGTGACATGGCATGCAGAGGGAAACAAAAATTGGAAAAACCTCGGCCCAAGCCAAAGGCAGCAAAAGTGATGGCATGGCAGCAAGTACAGGGCTATGCACCAAAGCTTGCCCCTTTGGTCCCCATTGAAATCGCAAGATTTCGTTTCCCTTCCCGAAAGGAAACTTTGTTTCCTTTCGGGAAGGGAAACGAAATCTTGCGGATCCGAAAAGAAAGGCTCCCTAAGACTCTGGAAAGGAGATATGAGCAAGTGAAATGCCCTTGAGAAAAAAAGCCAAAAATGGAAATTGGGAAATGCAGTGAGCACCAGAAATCGGTCTGGGAGCAAAAGAATTGCAGTGGAAAGGAGCAAAACATGCAAAATTAAGCTGAGAAATGCTGCAAAATCAGGGAAAAAATCACGGAGGAAGAGAGGACACAGAGGGGAAGAGGGATGTGACATGGCATGCAGAGGGAAACAAAAATTGGAAAAACCTCGGCCCAAGCCAAAGGCAGCAAAAATGATGGCATGGCAGCAAGAGCAGGGCTATGCACCAAAGCTTGCCCCTTTGGTCCCCATTGAAATCGCAAGATTTCGTTTCCCTTCCCGAAAGGAAACAAAGTTTCCTTTCGGGAAGGGAAACGAAATCTTGCGGATCCGAAAAGAAAGGCTCCCTAAGACTCTGGAAAGGAGATATGAGCAAGTGAAATGCCCTTGAGAAAAAAAGCCAAAAATGGGAAACTGGGAAACGCAGTGAGCACCAGAAATCGGTCTGGGAGCAAAAGAATTGCAGTGGAAAGGAGCAAAACATGCCAAAATTAAGCTGAGAAATGCTGCAAAATCAGGGAAAAAATCACGGGGGAAGAGAGGACACAGAGGGGGAGAGGGATGTGACATGGCATGCAGAGGGAAACAAAAATTGGAAAAACCTCGGCCCAAGCCAAAGGCAGCAAAAGTGATGGCATGGCAGCAAGAGCAGGGCTATGCACCAAAGCTTGCCCCTTTGGTCCCCATTGAAATCGCAAGATTTCGTTTCCCTTCCCGAAAGGAAACTTTGTTTCCTTTCGGGAAGGGAAACGAAATCTTGCGGATCCGAAAAGAAAGGCTCCCTAAGACTCTGGAAAGGAGATATGAGCAAGTGAAATGCCCTTGAGAAAAAAAGCCAAAAATGGGAAATTGGGAAACGCAGTGAGCACCAGAAATCGGTCTGGGAGCAAAAGAATTGCAGTGGAAAGGAGGAAAACATGCCAAAATTAAGCTGAGAAATGCTGCAAAATCAGGGAAAAAATCACGGAGGAAGAGAGGACACAGAGGGGAAGAGGGATGTGACATGGCATGCAGAGGGAAACAAAAATTGGAAAAACCTCGGCCCAAGCCAAAGGCAGCAAAAGTGATGGCATGGCAGCAAGAGCAGGGCTATGCACCAAAGCTTGCCCCTTTGGTCCCCATTGAAATCGCAAGATTTCGTTTCCCTTCCCGAAAGGAAACTTTGTTTCCTTTCGGGAAGGGAAACGAAATCTTGCGGATCCGAAAAGAAAGGCTCCCTAAGACTCTGGAAAGGAGATATGAGCAAGTGAAATGCCCTTGAGAAAAAAAGCCAAAAATGGGAAATTGGGAAACGCAGTGAGCACCAGAAATCGGTCTGGGAGCAAAAGAATTGCAGTGGAAAGGAGCAAAACATGCCAAAATTAAGCTGAGAAATGCTGCAAAATCAGGGAAAAAATCACGGGGGAAGAGAGGACACAGAGGGGGAGAGGGATGTGACATGGCAATGCAGAGGGAAACAAAAATTGGAAAAACCTCGGCCCAAGCCAAAGGCAGCAAAAGTGATGGCATGGCAGCAAGAGCAGGGCTATGCACCAAAGCTTGCCCCTTTGGTCCCCATTGAAATCGCAAGATTTCGTTTCCCTTCCCGAAAGGAAACTTTGTTTCCTTTCGGGAAGGGAAACGAAATCTTGCGGATCCGAAAAGAAAGGCTCCCTAAGACTCTGGAAAGGAGATATGAGCAAGTGAAATGCCCTTGAGAAAAAAAGCCAAAAATGGGAAATTGGGAAACGCAGTGAGCACCAGAAATCGGTCTGGGAGCAAAAGAATTGCAGTGGAAAGGAGGAAAACATGCCAAAATTAAGCTGAGAAATGCTGCAAAATCAGGGAAAAAATCACGGAGGAAGAGAGGACACAGAGGGGAAGAGGGATGTGACATGGCATGCAGAGGGAAACAAAAATTGGAAAAACCTCGGCCCAAGCCAAAGGCAGCAAAAGTGATGGCATGGCAGCAAGAGCAGGGCTATGCACCCAAAGCTTGCCCCTTTGGTCCCCATTGAAATCGCATGATTTCGTTTCCCTTCCCGAAAGGAAACTTTGTTTCCTTTCGGGAAGGAAACGAAATCTTGCGGATCCAAAAAGAAAGGCTCCCTAAGACTCTGGAAAGGAGATATGAGCAAGTGAAATGCCCTTGAGAAAAAAAGCCAAAAATGGGAAATTGGGAAATGCAGTGAGCACCAGAAATCGGTCTGGGAGCAAAAGAATTGCAGTGGAAAGGAGCAAAACATGCCAAAATTAAGCTGAGAAATGCTGCAAAATCAGGGAAAAATCACAGGGGAAGAGAGGACACAGAGGGGGAGAGGGATGTGACATGGCATGCAGAGGGAAACAAAAATTGGAAAAACCTCGGCCCAAGCCAAAGGCAGCAAAAGTGATGGCATGGCAGCAAGAGCAGGGCTATGCACCAAAGCTTGCCCCTTTGGTCCCCATTGAAATCGCAAGATTTCGTTTCCCTTCCCAAAAGGAAACTTTGTTTCCTTTCGGGAAGGGAAACGAAATCTTGCGGATCCGAAAAGAAAGGCTCCCTAAGACTCTGGAAAGGAGATATGAGCAAGTGAAATGCTCTTGAGAAAAAAAGCCAAAAATGGGAAATTGGGAAACGCAGTGAGCACCAGAAATCGGTCTGGGAGCAAAAGAATTGCAGTGGAAAGGAGCAAAACATGCCAAAATTAAGCTGAGAAATGCTGCAAAATCAGGGAAAAAATCACGGGGGAAGAGAGGACACAGAGGGGGAGAGGGATGTGACATGGCATGCAGAGGGAAACAAAAATTGGAAAAACCTCGGCCCAAGCCAAAGGCAGCAAAAGTGATGGCATGGCAGCAAGAGCAGGGCTATGCACCAAAGCTTGCCCCTTTGGTCCCCATTGAAATCGCAAGATTTCGTTTCCCTTCCCGAAAGGAAACTTTGTTTCCTTTCGGGAAGGGAAACGAAATCTTGCGGATCCGAAAAGAAAGGCTCCCTAAGACTCTGGAAAGGAGATATGAGCAAGTGAAATGCCCTTGAGAAAAAAAGCCAAAAATGGGAAATTGGGAAACGCAGTGAGCACCAGAAATCGGTCTGGGAGCAAAAGAATTGCAGTGGAAAGGAGCAAAACATGCCAAAATTAAGCTGAGAAATGCTGCAAAATCAGGGAAAAAATCACGGAGGAAGAGAGGACACAGAGGGGAAGAGGGATGTGACATGGCATGCAGAGGGAAACAAAAATTGGAAAAACCTCGGCCCAAGCCAAAGGCAGCAAAAGTGATGGCATGGCAGCAAGAGCAGGGCTATGCACCAAAGCTTGCCCCTTTGGTCCCCATTGAAATCGCAAGATTTCGTTTCCCTTCCCGAAAGGAAACTTTGTTTCCTTTCGGGAAGGGAAACGAAATCTTGCGGATCCAAAAAGAAAGGCTCCCTAAGACTCTGGAAAGGAGATATGAGCAAGTGAAATGCCCTTGAGAAAAAAAGCCAAAAATGGGAAATTGGGAAACGCAGTGAGCACCAGAAATCGGTCTGGGAGCAAAAGAATTGCAGTGGAAAGGAGCAAAACATGCCAAAATTAAGCTGAGAAATGCTGCAAAATCAGGGAAAAAATCACGGAGGAAGAGAGGACACAGAGGGGGAGAGGATGTGACATGGCATGCAGAGGGAAACAAAAATTGGAAAAACCTCGGCCCAAGCCAAAGGCAGCAAAAGTGATGGCATGGCAGCAAGAGCAGGGCTATGCACCAAAGCTTGCCCCTTTGGTCCCCATTGAAATCGCAAGATTTCGTTTCCCTTCCCGAAAGGAAACTTTGTTTCCTTTCGGGAAGGGAAACGAAATCTTGCGGATCCGAAAAGAAAGGCTCCCTAAGACTCTGGAAAGGAGATATGAGCAAGTGAAATGCTCTTGAGAAAAAAAGCCAAAAATGGGAAATTGGGAAACGCAGTGAGCACCAGAAATCGGTCTGGGAGCAAAAGAATTGCAGTGGAAAGGAGCAAAACGTGCCAAAATTAAGCTGAGAAATGCTGCAAAATCAGGGAAAAAATCACGGAGGAAGAGAGGACACAGAGGGGGAGAGGGATGTGACATGGCATGCAGAGGGAAACAAAAATTGGAAAAACCTCGGCCCAAGCCAAAGGCAGCAAAAGTGATGGCATGGCAGCAAGAGCAGGGCTATGCACCAAAGCTTGCCTCTTTGGTCCCCATTGAAATCGCAAGATTTCGTTTCCCTTCCCGAAAGGAAACTTTGTTTCCTTTCGGGAAGGGAAACGAAATCTTGCAGATCCGAAAAGAAAGGCTCCCTAAGACTCTGGAAAGGAGATATGAGCAAGTGAAATGCCCTTGAGAAAAAAAGCCAAAAATGGGAAATTGGGAAACGCAGTGAGCACCAGAAATCGGTCTGGGAGCAAAAGAATTGCAGTGGAAAGGAGCAAAACGTGCCAAAATTAAGCTGAGAAATGCTGCAAAATCAGGGAAAAAATCACGGAGGAAGAGAGGACACAGAGGGGAAGAGGGATGTGACATGGCATGCAGAGGGAAACAAAAATTGGAAAAACCTCGGCCCAAGCCAAAGGCAGCAAAAGTGATGGCATGGCAGCAAGAGCAGGGCTATGCACCAAAGCTTGCCCCTTTGGTCCCCATTGAAATCGCAAGATTTCGTTTCCCTTCCCGAAAGGAAACTTTGTTTCCTTTCGGGAAGGGAAACGAAATCTTGCGGATCCGAAAAGAAAGGCTCCCTAAGACTCTGGAAAGGAGATATGAGCAAGTGAAATGCCCTTGAGAAAAAAAGCCAAAAATGGAAATTGGGAAACGCAGTGAGCACCAGAAATCGGTCTGGGAGCAAAAGAATTGCAGTGGAAAGGAGCAAAACATGCCAAAATTAAGCTGAGAAATGCTGCAAAATCAGGGAAAAAATCACGGGGGAAGAGAGGACACAGAGGGGAAGAGGGATGTGACATGGCATGCAGAGGGAAACAAAAATTGGAAAAAACCTCGGCCCAAGCCAAAGGCAGCAAAAGTGATGGCATGGCAGCAAGAGCAGGGCTATGCACCAAAGCTTGCCCCCTTTGGTCCCCATTGAAATCGCAAGATTTCGTTTCCCTTCCCGAAAGGAAACTTTGTTTCCTTTCGGGAAGGGAAACGAAATCTTGCGGATCCGAAAAGAAAGGCTCCGTAAGACTCTGGAAAGGAGATATGAGCAAGTGAAATGCCCTTGAGAAAAAAAAGCCAAAAATGGGAAACTGGGAAACGCAGTGAGCACCAGAAATCGGTCTGGGAGCAAAAGAATTGCAGTGGAAAGGAGCAAAACATGCCAAAATTAAGCTGAGAAATGCTGCAAAATCAGGGAAAAAATCACGGAGGAAGAGAGGACACAGAGGGGAAGAGGGATGTGACATGGCATGCAGAGGGAAACAAAAATTGGAAAAACCTCGGCCCAAGCCAAAGGCAGCAAAAGTGATGGCATGGCAGCAAGAGCAGGGCTATGCACCAAAGCTTGCCCCTTTGGTCCCCATTGAAATCGCAAGATTTCGTTTCCCTTCCCGAAAGGAAACTTTGTTTCCTTTCGGGAAGGGAAACGAAATCTTGCGGATCCGAAAAGAAAGGCTCCCTAAGACTCTGGAAAGGAGATATGAGCAAGTGAAATGCCCTTGAGAAAAAAAGCCAAAAATGGGAAACTGGGAAACGCAGTGAGCACCAGAAATCGGTCTGGGAGCAAAAGAATTGCAGTGGAAAGGAGCAAAACATGCCAAAATTAAGCTGAGAAATGCTGCAAATCAGGGAAAAAATCACGGAGGAAGAGAGGACACAGAGGGGAAGAGGGATGTGACATGGCATGCAGAGGGAAACAAAAATTGGAAAAACCTCGGCCCAAGCCAAAGGCAGCAAAAGTGATGGCATGGCAGCAAGAGCAGGGCTATGCACCAAAGCTTGCCCCTTTGGTCCCCATTGAAATCGCAAGATTTCGTTTCCCTTCCCGAAAGGAAACTTTGTTTCCTTTCGGGAAGGGAAACGAAATCTTGCGGATCCGAAAAGAAAGGCTCCCTAAGACTCTGGAAAGGAGATATGAGCAAGTGAAATGCTCTTGAGAAAAAAAAGCCAAAAATGGGAAATTGGGAAACGCAGTGAGCACCAGAAATCGGTCTGGGAGCAAAAGAATTGCAGTGGAAAGGAGCAAAACATGCCAAAATTAAGCTGAGAAATGCTGCAAAATCAGGGAAAAAATCACGGGGGAAGAGAGGACACAGAGGGGGAGAGGGATGTGACATGGCATGCAGAGGGAAACAAAAATTGGAAAAACCTCGGCCCAAGCCAAAGGCAGCAAAAGTGATGGCATGGCAGCAAGAGCAGGGCTATGCACCAAAGCTTGCCCCTTTGGTCCCCATTGAAATCGCAAGATTTCGTTTCCCTTCCCGAAAGGAAACTTTGTTTCCTTTCGGGAAGGGAAACGAAATCTTGCGGATCCGAAAAGAAAGGCTCCCTAAGACTCTGGAAAGGAGATATGAGCAAGTGAAATGCCCTTGAGAAAAAAAGCCAAAAATGGGAAATTGGGAAACGCAGTGAGCACCAGAAATCGGTCTGGGAGCAAAAGAATTGCAGTGGAAAGGAGCAAAACATGCCAAAATTAAGCTGAGAAATGCTGCAAAATCAGGGAAAAAATCACGGGGAAGAGAGGACACAGAGGGGGAGAGGGATGTGACATGGCATGCAGAGGGAAACAAAAATTGGAAAAACCTCGGCCCAAGCCAAAGGCAGCAAAGTGATGGCATGGC
>NW_027099581.1:0-29154 GCF_031753505.1 Anomalospiza imberbis | reverse complement strand
GGACAGGCAGAAGACCTTCACCACGTGGGTGAACGTCCACCTGGAGGCTCCTGAGTCCCGTGGACTTCTCAGGGTGGATTTGGGGTCTCAGGGTGGATTTGGGGTCTCAAGGTGGATTTGGGGTCTCAGGGTGGTTCTGGGGTGGTTCTGGGGTGGTTCTGGGGTGACCTCGATGTCCCCTGGACGAGCAGGAGAAGACCTTCACCACGTGGGTGAACGTCCACCTGGAGGCTCCTGAGACCCGTGGGGATCTCAGGGTGGATTTGGGGTCTCAAGGTGGTTCTGGGGTGGTTCTGGGGTGACCCTGAGGTCCCCCAGATGAGCGGGACACGGTGCAGGAGAAGACCTTCACCACGTGGGTGAACGTCCACCTGGAGGCTCCTGAGACCCTTGGGGGTCTCAGGGTGGATTTGGGGTCTCAAGGTGGTTCTGGGGTGGTTCTGTGGTTTTGGGGTGACCTCGATGTCCCCTGGACGAGCAGGAGAAGACCTTCACCACGTGGGTGAACGTCCACCTGGAGGCTCCTGAGTCCTGTGGACTTCTCAGGGTGGATTTGGGGTCTCAGGGTGGATTTGGGGTCTCAGGGTGGATTTGGGGTCTCAAGGTGGTTCTGGGGTGGTTCTGGGGTGGATTTGGGGTGACCTCGATGTCCCCCAGTCGGGCAGGACGTGGTGCAGGAGAAGACCTTCACCAAGTGGGTGAACGTCCACCTGGAGGCTCCTGAGTCCCGTGGACTTCTCAGGGTGGATTTGGGGTCTCAAGGTGGTTCTGGGGTGGTTTTGGGGTGACCTCGATGTCCCCCAGACGAGCAGGACATGGTGCAGGAGAAGACCTTCACCACGTGGGTGAACGTCCACCTGGAGGCTCCTGAGTCCCGTGGGGGTCTCAGGGTGGATTTGGGGTCTCAGGGTGGATTTGGGGTCTCAGGGTGGATTTGGGGTGGTTTTGGGGTGGTTTTGGGGTGACCTCGATGTCCCCCGGACGAGCAGGAGAAGACCTTCACCACGTGGGTGAACGTCCACCTGGAGGCTCCTGAGTCCCGTGGGGGTCTCAGGGTGGATTTGGGGTCTCCGGGTGGATTTGGGGTCTCAAGGTGGTTCTGGGGTGGTTCTGGGGTGACCTCGATGTCCCCCAGACGAGCAGGACATGGTGCAGGAGAAGACCTTCACCACGTGGGTGAACGTCCACCTGGGGGCTCCTGAGACCCTTGGGGGTCTCAGGGTGGATTTGGGGTCTCGGGGTGGATTTGGGGTCTCAAGGTGGATTTGGGTGGTTCTGGGGTGGAATTTGGGGTGGTTCTGGGGTGACCTCGATGTCCCCCAGATGAGCAGGACACGGTGTAGGAGAAGACCTTCACCACGTGGGTGAACGTCCACCTGGAGGCTCCTGAGTCCCGTGGGGGTCTCAGGGTGGATTTGGGGTCTCAAGGTGGATTTGGGGTCTCAGGGTGGATTTGGGGTCTCAAGGTGGTTCTGGGGTGGTTCTGGGGTGGTTTTGGGGTGACCTCGATGTCCCCCGGACGAGCAGGACGCGTTGCAGGAGAAGACCTTCACCAAGTGGGTGAACATCCACCTGGAGGCTCCTGAGTCCCGTGGGGGTCTCAGGGTGGATTTGGGGTCTCAGGGTGGTTCTGGGGTGGAATTTGGGGTGGTTCTGGGGTGACCTCGATGTCCCTCCAGATGAGCGGGACGCGGGTGCAGAAGAAGACCTTCACCAAGTGGGTGAACGCCCACCTGGCGCGCGCCGCCTGCCGCGTCGGGGACCTCTACTCGGACCTGCGCGACGGCTTCGTGCTGACGCGGCTGCTCGAGGTGCTCTCGGGGGAGACCCTGGTGAGGAGACCCACACGGCGTCTTCATCACCATCGTTGTCATCGTCATCATCGTTGTCATCTTCTGCTGTCATCATTGCCATGAGTGGTGCATCTTCATCATCATCATTCTGTCACCTTCATCGTCATCGTCATCATCATCGTTGTCATCTTCTGCTCTCGTCATTGCCATGAGTGGTGCATCTTCATCATCATCATTCTGTCACCTTCATCGTCATTGTCATCATCGTCATCATTGTCATCTTCTGCTGTCAGCATTGCCGTGAGTGGTGCATCTTCATCATCCTCATCATTCTCTATCACCTTCATCGTCATCGTCATCGTCATCATTGTCATCTTCTGCTGTCATCATTGCCATGTGTGGTGCATCTTCATCATCATCATCATTCTCTGTCACCGTCACCGTCATCATCGTCATTATCATGGTCATCATTGTCATCTTCTGCTGTCAGCATTGCCGTGAGTGGTGCATCTTCATCATCATCATTCTCTATCACCTTCATCGTCATCGTCATCGTCGTCATCATTGTCATCTTCTGCTGTCATCATTGCCATGAGTGGTGCATCTTCATCATCATCATTCTGTCATCTTCATCGTCATTGTCATCATCATCATCGTTGTCATCTTCTGCTGTCATCATTGCCATGAGTGGTGCATCTTCATCATCATCATTCTGTCACCTTCATCGTCATTGTCATCATCATCATCGTGTCATCTTCTGCTGTCATCATTGCCATGAGTGGTGCATCTTCATCATCATCATTCTCTATCACCTTCATCGTCATCGTCATCGTCGTCATCATTGTCATCTTCTGCTCTCATTGCCATGAGTGGTGCATCTTCATCATCATCATCATTCTCTGTCACCGTCATCGTCGTCATCGTCATTATCATGGTCATCATTGTCATCTTCTGCTGTCAGCATTGCCGTGAGTGGTGCATCTTCATCATCATCATCATTCTCTGTCACCTTCATCGTCATCGTCGTCATCGTCATTATCATGGTCATCGTTGTCATCTTCTGCTGTCAGCATTGCCGTGAGTGGTGCATCTTCATCATCATCATCATCGTCATCATCATAGTTGCCATCTGCTGTCATCATTGCCATGAGTGGTGCATCTTCATCATCATCATTCTCCATCACCTTCATCATCATCATCATCCTCATCATCGTTGTCATCTATTGTCATCATTGCCATGAGTGGTGCATCATCATCATCATCATCATTCTCTATCAGTGTCATCGTCATCATCTCTGTCATCATCATCATCATCATCGTTGTCATCTTCTGCTCTCATCATTACCATGAGTAGTGCATCTTCATCATCATCATCATTCTGTATCACCTTCATCGTCATTGTCATTGTCATCATCATCATCATCATCGTTGTCGTCCTCTACTGTCATCATTGCCATGAGTGGTGCATCATTATCATTCTCTATCACCTTCATCGTCATTGTCATCATCGTCATCATCATCATCATCATCATTGTCATCTACTGTCATCATTGCCATGAGTGGTGCATCATCATCATCATCATCATCATCATCATCATTCTCTATCACCTTCATCGTCATCGTCATCATCATCATCATCATCATCATCATCATCATCTCCATGAGCCTTGTCATGAGTGTCGTTATCATCATCACCACCAGCATTGGCATCATCATCATCATCTCCATGAACGTTATCATGAGGATCATCATCATCATCATCTCCATGACCGTTATCATGAGGATCATCATCATCTCCATGATCCTTATCATGAGGATCATCATCATCTCCATGACGGTTATCATGAGGATCATCATCATCATCATCTCCGTGACTGTCATGAGGATCATCATCATCATCATCTCCATGACCGTTTTCATGAGGATCATCATCATCATCATCATCTCCATGACCGTTATCATGAGGATCATCATCATCATCATCATCTCCATGACCGTTATCATGAGGATCATCATCATCATCATCATCTCCGTGACTGTCATTATGAGGATCGTCATCATCATCATCATCGTCTCCATGACTGTCATTATGAAGATCATCATCATCTCCATGACCATCATCATCATCTCTGTGACTTGTCATGAGGAGGATCATCACCATCATCTCCATGACCATCATCATGAGGATCATCATCATCATCATCATCATCTCCATGACCGTTATCATGAGAATCATCATCATCATCTCCGTGACTGTCGTGATGAAGATCATCACCATCATCTCCATGACCATTATCATGAGGATCATCATCATCCATCATCATCGTGATTGTCGCCATTGCCATGAGCAGCATCATTGTCTTCATGACCATCATCACCACCATCATCATCACCACCACCATCACCACCACCATCATCATCACCACCACCATCATCATCATCATCATCACCATGAGCAGCACCCCCAGTTTGGGTGGAACTGGGACCTCCTCACCATCCCCAGCTCCCACCATGCCCACTTTGGGACTGGTTCTGCTGGGGTGGGGTGGCAGGACCTTCTCCGAGCCGGAGGTCCCCGTGTCCCCGCAGCCCAAGCCGACGCGGGGCCGGATGCGGATCCACTCCCTGGAGAACGTGGACAAGGCCCTGCAGTTCCTCAAGGAGCAGCGCGTCCACCTGGAGAACGTCGGCTCCCACGACATCGTGGACGGCAACCACCGCCTGACCCTCGGCCTCATCTGGACCATCATCCTCCGCTTCCAGGTGCCACCAGGGTCTTCTCCGTGTCCCCGCCTTGTCCTCCTCCTCTGCCCCCAGGTGTCTCCTGACCGTTCCTCCCCCAGATCCAGGTGATCAAGATCAAGACCGAGGACAACCGGGAGACGCGCTCGGCCAAGGACGCGCTGCTGCTCTGGTGCCAGATGAAGACGGCGGGGTGAGGACCTGAGGTGGTGGCATGGACCTCCCCCAGGAGGTTTGGTGACCCCTGGTGACCCCCGGTGTCCTCCACAGCTACCCTGAGGTCAACATCCAGAACTTCACCACCAGCTGGAGGGACGGCCTGGCCTTCAACGCCCTCATCCACAGGCACCGGTCAGCGCCGGCGGGGTGGACACGGGGAGGGACCTCCTGGATGTTGGGGTCACCTCTGAGGGTTTGGGGGGGCGTCGAGGTGACCGTGTCCACCCCACCACCCCAGGCCGGATCTCATCGACTTCCACAAGCTGACCAAGTCCAACGCCACCTACAACCTCCAGCAGGCCTTCAACACGGCCGAGCAGCACCTGGGGCTCAGCAAGCTGCTGGACCCCGAGGGTACGGACGGGGCCTGTCCACCTGTCCACCTGTCCACCTGTCCACCTGTCCATCTCTCCGGCCGCGTGGGGTGGGATCATCTCCACCGTCCGGTTTTCCACCTCCGTGCGCTTTTTTTGGGAGCGAGGTTTTTTTTCCTGGGAAGGGTCAAGGTTGAGGGATCAGCCCGGCGTTGGTGGGACCATCCTGGGGTCTGGTGGTCCTGGGGTGGAGGTTTGGGGGGGTCCTGAGCTTCTGCCCCCCACCAGATGTCAACATGGAGGACCCTGATGAGAAGTCCATCATCACCTACGTGGTGTCCTTCTACCACTACTTCTCCAAGATGAAGGCGCTGGCGGTGGAGGGGAAGCGCATCGGGAAGGTGGGGCTTGACCCGAGTCCTGCGGGTCTCCATCCCCGGCTCCAGGAGGTGTCCACCCCTTGGTCCACCCCATTGTCCATGGATGCCCCATCCCTTTGTCCATCTTTGTCCACCCCTCTGTCCATCTCTTGTCCATCCCTTGATCACCCATTGTCCATCCTCTGTCCATCCCTTGTCCATCCCTTCTCCATCCCTTTGTCCACCCCTTGTCCATCCTCTGTCCATCTCTTGTCCATTCCTTTGTCCATCCCTTTGTCCACCCCTCTGTCCATCCCATGTCCATCCCTTCTCCATCCCTTGTCCATCCCATGTCCACCCCTTGTCCACCCCTTGTCCATCTTTGTCCATCCCTTGTCCATCCCTTCTCCACCCCTTGTCCATCCTTTGTCCATCCCTTGTCCACCCCTTGTCCATCCTTTGTCCATCCTTTGTCCATCCCTTGTCCATCCATTGTCCATCCTTTGTCCATCCCTTGTCCATCCCTTGTCCATCCTTTGTCCATCTTTGTCCATCCCTTGTCCATCCCTTGTCCATCTTTGTCCATCCCTTGTCCATCCCTTGTCCATCTTTGTCCATCCCTTGTCCATCTTTGTCCATCCTCTGTCCATCCCTTGTCCATCTTTGTCCATCCCTTGTCCATCCCTTTGTCCACCCCTTGTCCATCCCTTGTCCATCCCTTGTCCATCTTTGTCCATCCCTTGTCCACCCTTTGTCCATCCCTTGTCCACCCCTTGTCCATCCCTTGTCCATCTTTGTCCATCCCTTGTCCATCCCTTGTCCATCCCTTGTCCATCCCTTGTCCACCCCTTGTCCACCCTTTGTCCATCCCTTATCCATCTTTGTCCATCCCTTGTCCATCCTCTGTCCATCCCTTGTCCATCTTTGTCCATCCCTTGTCCATCCCTTGTCCATCCCTTGTCCATCCCTTATCCATCTTTGTCCATCCCTTGTCCATCTTTGTCCATCCTCTGTCCATCCCTTGTCCACCCCTTGTCCATCCCTTGTCCATCTTTGTCCATCCATTGTCCATCCCTTGTCCACCCCTTGTCCATCCCTTGTCCATCCCTTGTCCATCCCTTTGTCCATCTTTGTCCATCCCTTTGTCCATCCCTTGTCCATCCTCTGTCCATCTTTGTCCATCCCTTGTCCACCCTTTGTCCATCCTTTGTCCATCCCTTCTCCATCCTTTGTCCATCCCTTCTCCATCCCTTATCCATCCTTTGTCCACCCATTGTCCATCCCTTGTCCATCCCTTGTCCACCCTTTGGTCCACCCCCACCTCCAAGGCCATCCCACCTCTCCTCCCCACCCACCAACCCGACCACGACCACCCAACTCCTTGGCCTGGCCGGACCCTGGTGACCTCTCCAGCCCCAGGTGGCTCTCGGGGGGGTTCCTGCAGGACCTCCAAGCCCACCCCAAACCCCACCAGGTGCTGGACCAGGTGATGGAGATCGCGGCCATCACGGCGCGCTACGAGGCGCTGGCGGCCGAGCTGCTGGCCTGGATCCACCACACCATCACCATCATCACCAACCAGAAGTTCGCCAACTCGCTGACCGGCGTCCAGCAGCAGCTCCAGGCCTTCACCGCCTTCTGCACCCTGGAGAAACCTGTCAAGTGAGGACCTCCTGCTGGGCTGGTGGTGGGGTGGGACCTCACCTTGCTGCTGGTGGTGGTGGTGGAGATGAGCAGGTCCCGGTTCAAGCCAAACTGGGGGCACTGGGACATGGGTGGTGGTGGTGGTGGTCATGGTCATGATGGTGGTGGAGAGGTCCTAGTTCAACCCAAATTGGTGGTGGATGGGACCTGAGGGGTGGTGATGATGGTGAGGCCCCACCTCATGGTGATGGTGATGAGGAGGTCCTAGTTTGACCCAAACTGGTGGCAGTGGGACCTGGAGGGTGGTGATGATGGTGGTGAGGTCCCACCTCATGGTGATGGTGATGAGGAGGTCCCAGTTTGACCCAAACTGGTGGCAGTGGGACCTGGAGGGTGGTGATGGTGGTGGTGAGGTCCCACCTCATGGTGATGGTGATGAGGAGGTCCCAGTTCAGCCCAAACTGGTGGCAGTGGGACCTGGAGGGTGGTGATGGTGGTGGTGAGGTCCCACCTCATGGTGATGGTGATGAGGAGGTCCTAGTTTGACCCAAACTGGTGGCAGTGGGACCTGGAGGGTGGTGATGGTGGTGGTGAGGTCCCACCTCATGGTGATGGTGATGAGGAGGTCCTAGTTTGACCCAAACTGGTGGCAGTGGGACCTGGAGGGTGGTGATGGTGGTGGTGAGGTCCCACCTCATGGTGATGGTGATGAGGAGGTCCTAGTTTGACCCAAACTGGTGGCAGTGGGACCTGGAGGGTGGTGATGATGATGGTGAGGTCCCACCTCATGGTGATGGTGATGAGGAGGTCCCAGTTTGACCCAAACTGGTGGCAGTGGGACCTGGAGGGTGGTGTTGATGGTGGTGAGGTCCACCTCATGGTGATGGTGATGAGGAGGTCCCAGTTTGACCCAAACTGGTGGCAGTGGGACCTGGAGGGTGGTGCTGACGTCCCAGCTCGCTCTGGTGGTGACAGGGACCTCCCCACCGGTGCCACCCGCCAGGTTCCAGGAGAAGGGGAACCTCGAGGTGCTGCTCTTCACCATCCAGAGCAAACTCCGGGCCACCAACCGCAAGCTCTACGTGCCCAGCGAGGGCAAGAGCATCTCTGACATCAACAAGGTGAGGACGTGGAGATGGAGTCCCACCACCTTGGTGGGGTTGGGGACCCCCGTGACCAGCCCACGTCCCCACCCACCAGGCCTGGACCTGCCTGGAGAAGGCGGAGCACGAGCGGGAGGTGGCCTTGAGGAACGAGCTGATCCGGCAGGAGAAGCTGGAGCTGCTGGCCCAGCGCTTCGACCACAAGGCCATCATGAGGGAGACGTGGCTCAACGAGAACCAGCGCCTGGTCTCGCAGGTGGGGTGGGGTGGGAGAGGTCGTGGGGGGACCTTCAGGTTGGGGTGGGACAATCCCTGGGTGGGGTGGGGGTGAGGAGCGCAGTGTTGGGTGGTGGGACCTCGTTGGGGATGGTGGGAACTCATTGGAGTCCTCCTTGAATGGGTGGGGATGGTTGGACATCTTCGATCTCCTCATTGACCATGGAGAGGTGGTGGGACCTCCTTGACCAGGGGAGGGGTGGTTGGACCTTATTGGGCTCCTTCTTGACCATGGAGAGGAGGTTGGACCTCCTTGATTATGGTGGACTGGTGGGACCTCCTTGACCACAGAGAGGGGCTTGGACCTCATTGAGCTCCTCATTGACCACGGAGGGCTGGTGGGACCTCCTTGACCACGGAGGACTGGTGGAACCTCCTCGACCTCCTCAATGACCATGGAGAGGAGGTTGGACCTCCTTGATTATGGTGGACTGGTGGGACCTCCATGACCACAGAGAGGGGCTTGGACCTCATTGAGCTCCTCATTGACCACGGAGGGCTGGTGGGACCTCCTTGACCACGGAGGACTGGTGGAACCTCCTCGACCTCCTCATTGACCATGGAGAGGAGGTTGGACCTCCTTGATTATGGTGGACTGGTGGGACCTCCTTGACCACAGAGAGGGGCTTGGACCTCATTGGCCTCCTCATTGACCACGGAGGGCTGGTGGGACCTCCTTGACCATGGAGGACTGGTGGAACCTCCTCTACCTCCTCAATGACCATGGAGAGGAGGTTGGACCTCCTTGATTATAGTGGACTGGTGGGACCTCCTTGACCATGGAGAGGGGCTTGGACCTCATTGAGCTCCTCATTGACCATGGAGGGCTGGTGGGACCTCCTTGACCACGGAGGACTGGTGGAACCTCCTCGACCTCCTCAATGACCATGGAGAGGAGGTTGGACCTCCTTGATTATGGTGGACTGGTGGGACCTCCTTGACCACAGAGAGGGGCTTGGACCTCATTGGCCTCCTCATTGACCACGGAGGGCTGGTGGGACCTCCTTGACCATGGAGGACTGGTGGAACCTCCTCTACCTCCTCAATGACCATGGAGAGGAGGTTGGACCTCCTTGATTATAGTGGACTGGTGGGACCTCCTTGACCACAGAGAGGGGCTTGGACCTCATTGAGCTCCTCATTGACCACGGAGGGCTGGTGGGACCTCCTTGACCACGGAGGACTGGTGGAACCTCCTCGACCTCCTCAATGACCATGGAGAGGAGGTTGGACCTCCTTGATTATGGTGGACTGGTGGGACCTCCTTGACCATGGAGAGGGGCTTGGACCTCATTGAGCTCCTCATTGACCATGGAGGGCTGGTGGGACCTCCTTGACCACGGAGGACTGGTGGAACCTCCTCGACCTCCTCAATGACCATGGAGAGGAGGTTGGACCTCCTTGATTATGGTGGACTGGTGGGACCTCCTTGACCATGGAGAGGGGCTTGGACCTCATTGAGCTCCTCATTGACCACGGAGGGCTGGTGGGACCTCCTTGACCACGGAGGACTGGTGGAACCTCCTCGACCTCCTCAATGACCATGGAGAGGAGGTTGGACCTCCTTGATTATGGTGGACTGGTGGGACCTCCATGACCACAGAGAGGGGCTTGGACCTCATTGAGCTCCTCATTGACCACGGAGGGCTGGTGGGACCTCCTTGACCATGGAGGACTGGTGGAACCTCCTCGACCTCCTCAATGACCATGGAGAGGAGGTTGGACCTCCTTGATTATGGTGGACTGGTGGGACCTCCTTGACCATGGAGAGGGGCTTGGACCTCATTGAGCTCCTCATTGACCACGGAGGGCTGGTGGGACCTCCTTGACCATGGAGGACTGGTGGAACGTCCTCGACCTCCTCAATGACCATGGAGAGGAGGTTGGACCTCCTTGATTATGGTGGACTGGTGGGACCTCCATGACCACAGAGAGGGGCTTGGACCTCATTGAGCTCCTCATTGACCACGGAGGGCTGGTGGGACCTCCTTGACCACGGAGGACTGGTGGAACCTCCTCGACCTCCTCAATGACCATGGAGAGGAGGTTGGACCTCCTTGATTATGGTGGACTGGTGGGACCTCCTTGACCACGGAGAGGGGCTTGGACCTCATTGAGCTCCTCATTGACCACGGAGGGCTGGTGGGACCTCCTCAACCTCCTCCTTGACCGCTGAGGACCCCACCCCACCCCGCTCCATCTCCCTCCCCTTCAGGACAACTTCGGCTACGACCTGCCGGCGGTGGAGGCGGCCATGAAGAAGCACGAGGCCATCGAGGCCGACATCTCCTCGTACCAGGAGCGCATCCAGGTGGTGGTGGAGCTGGCCCTGGAGATGGAGTCCGAGGGCTACTACGACACGCGGCGCATCGGCGCCCAGAAGGACAACATCCTGCGCCAGTGGGCGCTGCTGACCGAGCTGGTCCGCGCCCGCCGCGCCCGCCTCGAGCAGAACCTGGCCCTCCAGAAGATCTTCCAGGAGATGGTCTACATGATCGACTGGATGGAGGAGATGCAGGTGGGGACGGAGGAGATTCGGCGGCGCGGCGAAAATTCCGGCGGCGCCGGATGACGCGGTTTGGTTTTTCTTCTCCAGGTTCTTCTGGTCTCCAAGGATTTGGGGAAGCATCTGCTGGAGGTTGAGGACCTCCTGCAGAAGCACGGGCTGCTGGAGGCCGACATCTCGGCCCAGACCGAGCGCGTCCAGGCCCTCAACGCTGCCGCGCTCAAGTTCTCGGAGCTGGAGGGTAACGGGGGCCACCAGGGCGGGCAACCAGGGGAGGGGGAAGGGCCCCTTGGGAAGGGTCAACCAAGGTCTTGATGGACCATGGAAGGGTCAGCCAAGGTCTTGGTGGACCATGGAAGGGTCAGCCAAGGTCTTGACAGACCATGGAAAGGTCAACCAAGGTCTTGATGGACCATGGAATGGTCAACCAAGGTCTTGATGGACCATGGAAGGGTCAGCCAAGGTCTTGATGGACCATGGAAGGGTCAACCAAGGTCTTGATGGACCATGGAAGGGTCAGCCAAGGTCTTGACAGACCATGGAAAGGTCAACCAAGGTCTTGATGGACCATGGAAGGGTCAGCCAAGGTCTTGACAGACCGTGGAAAGGTCAACCAAGGTCTTGATGGACCATGGAAGGGTCAGTCAAGGTCTTGACAGACCATGGAAAGGTCAACCAAGGTCTTGATGGACCATGGAAGGGTCAGCCAAGGTCTTGATGGACCATGGAAGGGTCAGCCAAGGTCTTGATGGACCATGGAAGGGTCAGCCAAGGTCTTGACGGACCATGGAAAGGTCAACCAAGGTCTTGATGGACCATGGAAGGGTCAGCCAAGGTCTTGATGGACCATGGAAAGGTCAACCAAGGTCTTGATGGACCATGGAAGGGTCAGCCAAGGTCTTGATGGACCATGGAAGGGTCAGCCAAGGTCTTGATGGACCATGGAAGGATCAGCCAAGGTCTTGATGGACCATGGAAGGGTCAACCAAGGTCTTGATGGACCATGGAAAGGTCAACCAAGGTCTTGACGGACCATGGAAGGGTCAGCCAAGGTCTTGACAGACCATGGAAGGGTCAGCCAAGGTCTTGATGGACCATGGAAAGGTCAACCAAGGTCTTGATGGACCATGGAATGGTCAGCCAAGGTCTTGACAGACCATGGAAAGGTCAACCAAGGTTTTGATGGACCATGGAAGGGTCAACCAAGGTCTTGACGGACCATGGAAAGGTCAACCAAGGTCTTGATGGACCATGGAAGGGTCAGCCAAGGTCTTGATGGACCATGGAAGGATCAGCTGAGGTTTGGGTGGGCTGTGGAAAGGTCAACCAAGGTTTTGGTGGGCCATGGGAGTTTCAGTCCCTGATCTTGGTGGACCATGGAAAGGTTGACCCACGGTTTTGGTAGATCATGGAAAGGTCAGGCCAAGGTCCTGGTGGGCCATGGGAGGGTCAACCCAAGGTCTTGGTGGACCAGGGAAGGGTCAACCCAAGGTCTTGGTGGACCAGGGAAGGGTCAACCCAAGGTTCTGATGGGTCACCTCCAAGAGTCCCCAAGGAACCCATAAGCTTGGAGAAGCCCTCTGAGATCTTTGAGTCCAACCTGGGACCAGAGCCCAGCGCGCCACGGTCGGTCCTTCCTTGGACACCCTTGTGGCCAGTGACCCCACCGCGTCCTGGACACCCCCTGCCACCGTCTAAACCCCTTCTCCTGGCCCAGGCTACCAACCCTGCGACCCCCAGATCATCTGCAACCGCGTCAACCACGTCCAGACGTGCCTGGAGGAGCTGGAGGAGCTGGCGGCCAAGAGGAGGAAGGAGCTGGAGGACTCCCGCCAGCTCTGGACCTTCTTCCAGGAGATGGAGGAGGCCGAGGCCTGGATCCGCGAGAAGGAGAAGATCCTGGCCGCCAAGACCTGCGGCCGCGACCTCAGCAGCGTCGTGACCTTGACCAACAAACACAAGACCATGCTGGGCGAGCTGGGCAACCGCCGGGCGCTGCTGCACCAGACCATGAAGAAAGGCGAGAAGATCCTGGCCAAGAAGTCCTTCAGCTCCGTGGGCATCCAGGAGAAGATGCGAGAAGTCTGCTTGCGGTGGAAGAAGCTGGAGGAGGTCACGGGGCTCCACCAGCAACGCTTGGAGGACGCCCTGAACTTCTTCCAGTTCAGCGCCGAGACGGACGACCTGGTGGCCTGGCTGCAGGACACGTACCGCATCGTGTCCAGCGACGACTTCGGCCACGACGACTACTCCAGCCAGGCCCTCCTGCGCAAGCACCGCGCCGTGGTGGACGAGGTGGAGAAGCACCGCGCCGCCGTCCTGTCCCTCCGCAAGCAGCTGGCCCTCCTGGCCCCCGACCACCGGCAGGGCGTGGACGTCCAGATCCGCGTGGTGGAGGTGGAGCAGCTCTACGGCGAGGTGGCCGAGGTGGCCGTGCTGAGGACGCAGTGGCTGCAGGACGCGCTGGCCGTCTACCGCATGTTCAGCGAGGTCCACGCCTGCGAGGTGTGGGTGGACGAGAAGGAGCAGTGGTTGGAGAAGATGGAGGTGCCCGAGGAGCTGGATGAGGTCGAGGTGGTCCAGCACAGGTGGGGTGGGGTGGGGTGGGGTGGGGTGGGGTGGGACGTTGAGGTCTCTCGTGCCGTGGTGGACCTGCCCGTGTCCGTCTGCTCAGGTTCGAGAGCCTGGACCAGGAGATGAACAGCGTCATGGGGCGCATCCTGGACGTCAACCAGGTGGTGCAGCAGCTGGTGGATGGTGGCCACCCCAGCTCAGACGAGGTCCGGTCCTGCCAGGACCACCTCAACAGCCGGTACGGGTGTGGGGGGGACCCAAGGTGGGCCTTGACCTTCTTGGGGTCTCCTTGGTGGGGCTGCCTGGAGACCCCCAACCTGTGGTTCTCCGGTGGTGGGACGTCCCCATGGGGTCCAGATCTCCAATGGAATGGTCCAAGCCCATCCTGGGGGTCGTGAAATGAGTCTCAACCTTCTTGAGGTCTCCTTGGTGGGAGGAGACCCCCAACCTGTGGTTGTCCGGTGGTGGGACGTCCCCATGGGGTCCAGGTCTCCAGGACAATGATCCAAGCCCATCCTGGGGGTCCTGAAATGAGTCTCAACCTTCTTGAGGTCTCCTTGGTGGGAGGAGACCCCCAACCCGTGGTTCTCCGGTGGTGGGACGTCCCCATGGGGTCCAGGTCTCCAATGGAATGGTCCAAGCCCATCCTGGGGGTCCTGAAATGAGTCTCAACCTTCTTGAGGTCTCCTTGGTGGGAGGAGCTTTTGTGTGGGGCTGCCTGGAGACCCCCAACCTGTGGTTGTCCGGTGGTGGGACGTCCCCATGGGGTCCAGGTCTCCAATGGAATGGTCCAAGCCCATCCTGGGGGTCCTGAAATGAGTCCCAACCTTCTTGAGGTCTCCTTGGTGGGAGGAGCTTTGTGTGGGGCTGCCTGGAGACCCCCAACCAGTGGTTCTCCGGTGGTGGGACGTCCCCATGGGGTCCAGATCTCCAATGGAATGGTCCAAGCCCATCCTGGGGGTCGTGAAATGAGTCTCAACCTTCTTGAGGTCTCCTTGGTGGGAGGAGACCCCCAACCCGTGGTTGTCCGGTGGTGGGACGTCCCCATGGGGTCCAGGTCTCCAGGACAATGATCCAAGCCCATCCTGGGGGTCCTGAAATGAGTCCCAACCTTCTTGAGGTCTCCTTGGTGGGAGGAGCTTTTGTGGGGCTGCCTGGAGACCCCCAACCAGTGGTTCTCCGGTGGTGGGACGTCCCCATGGGGTCCAGGTCTCCAGGCCACCATTCCCAGCCCATCCCAAGGGTTGCTGCTGATCCCGGTGGGCCCCGTCCCAGCTCGGGTGGGGTCTCACCCCGCTCCTGTCCCCATCCCCAGCTGGAACCGGGTGGTGGAGCTGGTGGAGAACAAGAAGAGCCAGCTCAGCTCCGTGCTGAAGATCCAGAACTTCCTCCTGGAGTGCAGCGAGATGAAGGCGCAGGTGCGGGAGAAGAGAAAAGCCATCGAGGCCACCCAGTCCGGCGGCAGCGACCTGGGCGGGGTCCTGGCCCTGCAGCGCCGCTTGTCCACCATGGAGGCCGCCCTGGTGGTCCTGGAGCCACGGCTGGTGGAGCTCCAGCAGGAGGGCGAGGCCTTGGCCGCCGCCCACCCCGGCCGCGCCCTGGAGATCCTGCTGCCCTTCGAGGAGATCAGCGAGGAGTGGGACAACCTCAAGCGGGCCCTCCAAGGTTGCGAGGACACCTTGACCATCGCCGGCCGACTCCAGCAGTTCATCCAGGACCTGGACAACTTCTTGGGGTGGTTGGTGAAGACCCAAGCGGCCGTGGGCTCCGAGGAGGTCCCCGACAGCTTGGCCGAGGCCGAGAGGCTGCTGAACGTCCACGTGGCCCTCAAGGAGGAGATCAACGGCTACGAGGAGGACTACGCCAAGATCCAGGCGGCCAGCGAGCTGCTGGCCCTGGAGGAGATGGAGGTGCCCTACCTGTCCCTCCAGCAGTGGCTGCAGAAGTTGGACGCGGGCTGGGGGAAGCTCCTGCAGAGCTGGGAGATGAGGAGGGAGGTCCTGGTGCAGTCCCACGTCTTCCACCTCTTCCTGCGGGACGTGCAGCAGTGCCAAAACAGCCTCTACAACCAGGTCTGGGAGGACGTGGTGGGAAGGGGTGGGAGAAGGTCCTGGTTGATGGAGATGATGGATGGGTGATGAGGACGATGGGTGGGAGAAGGTCCTGGTTGATGGAGATGATGGATGGTGGTGGGAAGGGGTGGGAGAAGGTCCTGGTTGATGGAGATGATGGATGGGTGATGAGGACGATGGGTGGGAGAAGGTCCTGGTTGATGGAGATGATGGATGGTGGTGGGAAGGGGTGGGAGAAGGTCCTGGTTGATGGAGATGATGGATGGGTGATGAGGACGATGGGTGGGAGAAGGTCCTGGTTGATGGAGATGATGGATGGTGATGAGGACGATGGGTGGGAGAAGGTCCTGGTTGATGGAGATGATGGATGGGTGATGAGGACAGTGGGTGGGAGAAGGTCCTGGTTGATGGAGATGATGGATGGTGAATAGGACAATGGGTGGGAGAAGGTCCTGGTTGATGGAGATGATGGATTGGTGATGGGGACGATGGGAGGGAGAAGGTCCTGGTTGATGGAGATGATGGATGGTGATGAGGACAACGGGTGGGAGAAGGTCCTGGTTGATGGAGATGATGGATTGGTGATGGGGACGATGGGAGGGAGAAGGTCCTGGTTGATGGAGATGATGGATGGTGATGAGGACGATAGGTGGGAGAAGGTCCTGGTTGATGGAGATGATGGATTGGTGATGGGGACGATGGCGGGGAGAAGGTCCTGGTTGATGGAGATGATGGATGGTGGTGGGAAGGGGTGGGAGAAGGTCCTGGTTGATGGAGATGATGGATGGGTGATGAGGACGATGGGTGGGAGAAGGTCCTGGTTGATGGAGATGATGAATGGGTGATGAGGACAATGGGTAGGAGAAGGTCCTGGTTGATGGAGATGATGGATGGTGATGAGGACAACGGGTGGGAGAAGGTCCTGGTTGATGGAGATGATGGATGGTGAATAGGACAATGGGTGGGAGAAGGTCCTGGTTGATGGAGATGATGGATGGTGATGAGATCAATGGGTGGGAGAAGGTCCTGGTTGATGGAGATGATGGATGGTGATGAGGACGATGGGTGGGAGAAGGTCCTGGTTGATGGAGATGATGGATGGTGATGGGAATGATGGGAGGGAGAAGGTCCTAGGTGATGGAGATGATGGATGGTGGTGGGAATGATGGGAGGGAGAAGGTCCTGGTTGATGGAGATGATGGATGGTGGTGGGAATGATGGGAGGGAGAAGGTCCTGGTTGATGGAGATGATGGATGGTGGTGGGAATGATGGGTGGGAGAAGGTCCTGGTTGATGGAGATGATGGATGGTGCTGGGGACAATGGGAGGGAGAAGGTCCTGGTTGATGGAGATGATGGATGGTGATGAGGACGATGGGTGGGAGAAGGTCAGGGTTGATGGAGATGATGGATGGTGGTGGGAATGATGGGAGGGAGAAGGTCCTGGTTGATGGAGATGATGGGTGGGTGATGAGGACAATGGGAGGGAGAAGGTCCTGGTTGATGGAGATGATGGATGGTGATGAGGACGATGGGTGGGAGAAGGTCAGGGTTGATGGAGATGATGGATGGTGGTGGGAATGATGGGAGGGAGAAGGTCCTGGTTGATGGAGATGATGGGTGGGTGATGAGGACAATGGGAGGGAGAAGGTCCTGGTTGAAGGAGATGATGGATGGTGATGAGGACAATGGGTGGAAGAAGGTCCTGGTTGATGGAGATGATGGATGGTGATGAGGACGATGGGTGGGAGAAGGTCCTGGTTGATGGAGATGATGGATGGTGTATAGGACAATGGGTGGGAGAAGGTCCTGGTTGATGGAGATGATGGATGGGTGATGAGGACAGTGGGAGGGAGAAGGTCCTGGTTGATGGAGATGGTGGATGGTGATGAGATCAATGGGTAGGAGAAGGTCCTGGTTGATGGAGATGGTGGGTGGTGATGAGGACAATGGGTGGGAGAAGGTCCTGGTTGATGGAGATGGTGGATGGTGAATAGGACAATGGGAGGGAGAAGGTCCTGGTTGATGGAGATGATGGATGGTGATGAGGACAATGGGAGGGAGAAGGTCCTGGTTGAAGGAGATGATGGATGGTGGTGGGAATGATGGGAGGGAGAAGGTCCTGGTTGATGGAGATAATGGATGGTGATGAGGACAATGGGTGGGAGAAGGTCCTGGTTGATGGAGATGATGGATGGGTGATGAGGACGATGGGTGGGAGAAGGTCCTAGGTGATGGAGATGATGGATGGGTGATGAGAACAATGTGAGGGAGAAGGTCCTGGTTGATGGAGATGATGGATAGTGATGAGGACAATGGGAGGGAGAAGGTCCTGGTTGATGGAGATGATGGATGGTGATGAGGACAATGGGTGGGAGAAGGTCCTGGTTGATGGAGATGATGGATGGGTGATGAGGACGATGGGAGGGAGAAGGTCCTGGTTGATGGAGATGATGGATGGTGATGAGAACAATGGGTGGGAGAAGGTCCTGGTTGATGGAGATGATGGATGGTGATGAGAACAATGGGTGGGAGAAGGTCCTGGTTGATGGAGATGATGGATAGTGATGAGGACGATGGGTGGGAGAAGGTCCTGGTTGATGGAGATGATGGATGGGTGATGAGGACGATGGGTGGGAGAAGGTCCTGGTTGATGGAGATGATGGATTGGTGATGAGGACGATGGGTGGGAGAAGGTCCTGGTTGATGGAGATGATGGATGGCGGTGGGAATGATGGGAGGGAGAAGGTCCTGGTTGATGGAGATGATGGATGGTGGTGGGAATGATGGGAGGGAGAAGGTCCTAGGTGATGGAGATGATGGATGGGTGATGAGGACGATGGGTGGGAGAAGGTCCTGGTTGATGGAGATGGTGGATGGTGAATAGGACAATGGGAGGGAGAAGGTCCTGGTTGATGGAGATGATGGATGGGTGATGGGGATGATGGGAGGGAGAAGGTCCTGGTTGATGGAGATGATGGATGGCGGTGGGAATGATGGGAGGGAGAAGGTCCTGGTTGATGGAGATGATGGATGGGTGATGAGGACAGTGGGAGGGAGAAGGTCTGGGGTGATGGAGATGATGGATGGTGATGAGGACGATGGGTGGGAGAAGGTCCTGGTTGATGGAGATGATTTTGTGTGATGAGGACGATGGGAGGGAGAAGGTCTGGGGTGATGGAGATGGGTGGAAGAGGATTTTGAGTGGTGGGAATGGTTTGTAGATGGTCATGAGTGATGGATTTGGGTGGGAGCAGCTCCTGGTGGAGCTCCTGTGGCATTGAGGTCACCACCCCAAGGGCAGGGCAGAGGTCACCACCCCCACCAAACCCTCTCAGGAGACCACCCTGGCCCACGCCGAGCTGCCGGACACGGTGGAAGGGGTGACCAAGGCGCTGAAGAAGCACAAGGACTTCACCACCACGCTGGAGCTGAACCTGCAGAAGGTCCAGCTGGTCCTGCAGGCCGGCGAGAGCCTCCGGCGCCAGCGCAACCTCCACAGCGACCGCGTGGCCGAGGCCATGGAGGGGCTCCGGGCCAAGTAGGTGCCCGTCGTGGAGACCCCTGACCCACCAGGAGAACCCCGGAGCCACCAGCAGCTCTCAGGAACCCAAAACTCCACCCAGAACCCCAAAATTCCACCCAGGACCTCAAAACACCATCCAGGACCCCAAAACACCATGCAGAACTCCAAAAGTCCATCCAGGACCTCAAAACTCCACCCAGGACCCCAAAACTCCACCCAGATCCTCAAAACTCCACCCAGGACCCCAAAACTCCACCCAGATCCCCAAAACCCCACCCAGGAACCCAAAACTCCATCCAGGACCCCAAAACCCCATCCAGGACCTCAAAACTCCACCCAGGACCCCAAAACTCCTCCCAGGAACCCAAAACACCATGCAGAACTCCAAAATTCCATCCAGGACCTCAAAACCCACCCAAGACCCCAAAACAAGATCCAGGAACCCAAAACTCCATCCAGGAACCCAAACCTCCACCCAGGACCCCAAAACTCCACCCAGGAACCCAAAACACCAAGCAGAACTCCAAAATTCCACCCAGGAACCCAAACCTCCACCCAGGACCCCAAAACTCCACCCAGATCCCCAAAAACACGATCCAGGACCCCAAAACACCATCAGGGACCCCAAAACTCCACCCAGATCCCCAAAACCCCACCCGGGAACCCAAAACACCATCCAGGAACCCAAAACACCATGCAGAACCCCAAAATTCCACCCAGGAACCCCAAAATTCCACCCAGGACCCCAAAACTCCACCCAGATCCTCAAAACCCCACCCAGGACCCCAAAACTCCATCCAGGACCCCAAAACTCCCTCCCGGAACCTAAACCTCCACCCAGGACCCCAAAACTCCACCCAGGACCCCAAAACTCCACCCAGGAACCCAAAACACCATGCAGAACCCCAAAATTCCATCCAGGACCTCAAAACTCCACCCAGGACCCCGAGACACCATCCAGGAGCCCAAACTCCACCAGATCCTCAAAACACCACCCAGGACCCCAAAACTCCACCCAGATCCCCAAAACTCCACCCAGGACCCCAAGACACCACCCAGGAACCCAAAACCCCACCCAAGAACCCAAAACTCCATCCAGGAACTCAAAACTCCATCCAGATCCCCAAAACCCCACCCAGGAACCCAAAAATTCCACCCAGATCCCCAAAACTCCATCCAGATCTCCAAAACTCCACCCAGATCTCCAAAACTCCACCCAGGACCCCAAAACTCCACCAGATCTCCAAAACTCCATCCAGATCCCCAAAACTCCACCCAGGAACCCAAAATTCCGTCCAGGACCCCAAAACACCACCCAGGACCCCAAAACTCCACCCAGGAACCCAAAACTCCACCCAGATCCCCAAAACCCCACCCAGATCCCCAAAACCCAACCCAGATCCCCAAAACCCCACCCAGGAACCCAAAAATTCCACCCAGGACCCCAAAACTCCACCCAGGACCCCAAAACTCCATCCAGGAACCCAAAACACCAAGCAGAACTCCAAAATTTCATCCAGGACCTCAAAACTCCACCCAGGAACCCCAAAACTCCACCCAGATCCCCAAAATTCCACCCAGGACCCCAAAACTCCACCCAGGAACCCAAAACACCATGCAGAACTCCAAAATTTCATCCAGGACCTCAAAACTCCACCCAGGAACCCCAAAATTCCACCCAGATCCCCAAAACACCACCCAGGACCCCAAAACACCAAGCAGAACTCCAAAATTCCACCCAGACCCCAAAACTCCACCCAGGACCTCAAAACCCTACCCAGATCCTCAAAACCCAACCCAGGACCCCAAAACTCCACCCAAGACCCCAAAACTCCACCCAGATCCCCAAAACTCCACCCAGATCCCCAAAACTCCACCAGGACCCCCAAAACTCCACCCAGATCCCCAAAACTCCACCCAGGACCCCAAAATCCCACCCAGGAACCCAAAACTCCACCCAGGACCCCAGAACACCATCCAGGACACCAAAACTCCACCCAGATCCCCAAAACTCCACCCAGATCCCCAAAACCCAACCCAGATCCCCAAAACCCCACCCAGGACCCCAAAACTCCACCCCGGAACCCAAAACTCCACCCAGGAACCCAAAACTCCACCCAGGAACCCAAAACACCAAGCAGAACTCCAAAATTCCATCCAGGACCTCAAAACTCCACCCAGGAACCCAAAACTCCACCCAGATCCCCAAAACTCCACCCAGGATCCCAGAACACCATCCAGGACACCAAAACCCCACCCAGATCCCCAAAACTCCACCCAGGAACCCAAAAATTCCACCCAGGAACCCCAAAACTCCACCCAGATCCCCAAAACTCCACCCAGGAACCCAAAACTCCACCCAGATCCCCAAAACTCCACCCAGGAACCCAAAAATTCCACCCAGGAACCCCAAAACTCCACCCAGGAACCCAAAACTCCACCCAGGACCCCAAAACTCCACCCAGATCCCCAAAACTCCACCCAGATCCCCAAAACCCCACCCAGATCCTCAAAACCCCACCCAGATCCTCAAAACTCCACCCAGGACCCCCCAGGAACGAGGACGGAGCTGGATTTGCTGGTGGATCCCAGATGGAACCTCGTGCCTCAGTTTCCCCTTGGAGGGGAGCTTCAGGGGGTTCATTAAGGGTTAATCGAGGGTTAATTAATCACGGGTTAATTAGGGGGTTCCCACCCCACCCCACCCCCGCAGGAGCCAACGGAACCATCAGCTGGCCCAGGAGTGGACACGGCGGCTCCAGGACCACCTCGAGCTCCAGAGGTTCCTCCAGGACTGCCGCGAGGTCAGACCCGGCCTCCTGAGACCCCTCCCCAAAATCTGAGACCCCTCCCCAAAATCCTCCACGGTGGGGGTGGGCTCCAGGTCCTCCTGCGGGTGGGGGGTGGTCAGACCCCACCTTGGTGTCACCTCCGGTGTCACCTCCTGGTGCGTGGTGGGCTCCACCTCAGGTCACCCGGTGGGTTTTGGGGTGGGGGACCCCCAAAAATCTCCCCCGGAGTTGGGCCGGGGGGGGTCCCTCCAGCCCCACGGAGGCTCCTCAGCATCTCGGGGGGCTTCGCTGGTGGCCAGGGTGGGACCTTCTGTGGTCCATCCTCAGCAGTTGCAAGGCTGGTGAGACCCAAACTTGTCCCCCATGGATTTTGGGGGTCTCCAAGACCTTCAGGGGTCCCCAAGACCCCACAGAGGCCCCTCAGCATCTCAGGAGGCTTCACCGTGGTCAGGGTGGACCTTCTGTGGTCCATCCCAGGAGGTGGCTCAGCCCCAAAGATGTTCCCCATGGGTTTGGGGTTCTCCAAGACCCTCAGGGTTCCTCAAGATGCTCCTCAGCATCTCAGGAGGCTTTAGTGGTGGTCAGGGTGGACCTTCTGTGGTCCATCCCAGGAGGTGGCTCAGCCCCAAAGATGTTCCCCATGGGTTTGGGGTTCTCCAAGACCCTCGAGGGTCCTCAAGATGCTCCTCAGCATCTCAGGAGCTTCACCGTGGCCAGGGTGGACCTTCTGTGGTCCATCCCAGGAACTCGATCACCCCAAAGATGTTCCCCATGGGTTTGGGGTTGGGTTTGGGGTTCTCCAAGACCCCCGAGGGTCCTCAAGATGTTCCTCAGCATCTCAGGAGGCTTTAGTGGTGGTCAGGGTGGACCTTCTGTGGTCCATCCCAGGAGGTGGCTCAGCCCCAAAGATGTTCCCCATGGGTTTGGGGTTCTCCAAGACCTTCAGGGTTCCTCAAGATGCTCCTCAGCATCTCAGGAGGCTTCAGTGGTGGTCAGGGTGGACCTTCTGTGGTCCATCCCAGGAACTCGATCACCTCAAAGATGTTGCCCATGGGTTTGGGGTTCTCCAAGACCTTCAGGGTTCCTCAAGATGTTCCTCAGCATCTCAGGAGGCTTTAGTGGTGGTCAGGGTGGACCTTCTGTGGTCCATCCCAGGAGGTGGCTCAGCCTCAAAGATGTTCCCCATGGGTTTGGGGTTCTCCAAGACCTTCAGGGTTCCTCAAGATGCTCCTCAGCATCTCAGGAGGCTTCACCGTGGCCAGGGTGGACCTTCTGTGGTCCATCCCAGGAACTTGATCACCTCAAAGATGTTGCCCATGGGTTTGGGGTTGTCCAAGACCTTCAGGTTCCTCAAGATGCTCCTCAGCATCTCAGGAGGCTTTAGTGGTGGTCAGGGTGGACCTTCTGTGGTCCATCCCAGGAGGTGGCTCAGCCCCAAAGATGTTCCCCATGGGTTTGGGGTTCTCCAAGACCCTCAGGGTTCCTCAAGATGTTCCTCAGCATCTCAGGAGGCTTCAGTGGTGGTCAGGGTGGACCTTCTGTGGTTCATCCCAGGAACTTGATCACCTCAAAGATGTTCCCCATGGGTTTGGGGTGATTTGGGGTACATTTTGGGGTGGTTTGAAGCGGTTTTTGGGGTGGATTTTGGGGTGATTTGGGGTGGATTTGGGGTCAGGTTTGCAGTGGTTTTTGGGGAGATTTGAGGTGTTTTTTGGGGTGGTTTGGGGTAGATTTTGGGGTGGTTTTTGGGGTGATTTGAAGTGGTTTTTGGGTGGATTTTGGGGTGGTTTGGGGTGGATTTTGGGGTGATTTGGGGTGGTTTTTGGGGTGATTTGAGGTGGTTTTGGGTGGATTTTGGGGTGGTTTTTGGGTGGATTTTGGGGTGATTGAAGTGGTTTTTTGGGGTGGATTTTGGGTGATTTGGGGTGGATTTTGGGGTGGTTTGGGGTAGATTTTGGGGTGGATTTTGGGGTGATTTGAAGTGTTTTTTTGGGGTGGATTTTGGGGTGATTTGGGTGGATTTGGGGTCAGGTTTGCAGTGGTTTTTGGGGAGATTTGAGGTGTTTTTTGGGTGGTTTGGGGTAGATTTTGGGGTGGTTTTTGGGGTGATTTGAAGTGGTTTTTGGGTGGATTTTGGGGTGATTTGGGGTGATTTGAAGTGGTTTTTGGGTGGATTTTGGGGTGGTTGGGGTGGATTTTGGGGTGATTTGGGGTGGTTTTTGGGGTGATTTGAGGTGGTTTTTGGGTGGATTTTGGGGTGGTTTTTGGGTGGATTTTGGGGTGATTTGAAGTGGTTTTTTGGGGTGGATTTTGGGGTGATTTGGGGTGGATTTTGGGGTGGTTTGGGGTAGATTTTGGGGTGGATTTTGGGGTGATTTGAGTGTTTTTTGGGGTGGATTTTGGGGTGGTTTGGGGTGGATTTTGGGGAGATTTGAGGTGGATTTTGGGGTGGTTTGAGGTGGTTTTTGGGGTAGATTTTGGGGTGATTTGAGGTGGTTTTTGGGGTGGATTTTGGAGTGGATTTGGGGTGGATTTGGGGTCAGGTTTGGGGTGGAATTTGGGGTGGTTTGAGGTGGTTTTTGGGGTGGATTTTGGGGTGGTTTGAAGCGGTTTTTGAGGTGGATTTTGGGGTGGTTTGGGGTAGATTTTGGGGTGGATTTTGGGGTGATTTGAAGTGGTTTTTGGGGGTTGGATTTTGGGGTGGTTTTTGGGTGGATTTTGGGGTGGTTTTTGGGGTTGGATTTTGGGGTGGTTTTTGGGGTAGATTTTGGGTGGTTTGGGGTAGATTTTGGGGTGATTTGGGTGATTTGAAGTGTTTTTTTTGGGGTGGATTTGGGGTGGTTTGGGGTGGATTTGGGAGATTTGAGGTGGATTTTGGGGAGATTTGAGGTGATTTTGGGGTGGTTGGGGTTTAGGGTGGTTTGGGGTAGATTTTGGGGTGGATTTTGGGGTGGTTTTTGGGTAGATTTTGGGGTGATTTGAGGTGGTTTTTGGGGTGGATTTTGGGGTGGTTTGAAGCGGTTTTTGAGGTGGATTTTGGGTGGTTTGGGGTAGATTTTGGGGTGGATTTTGGGGTGATTTGAAGTGGTTTTTGGGTGGATTTTGGGGTGGTTTGGGGTGGATTTGGGGTCGGGTTTGGGGTGGATTTTGGGGTGATTTGAGGTGGTTTTTGGGGTAGATTTTGGGGTGATTTGGGGTGGATTTTGGGGTGGTTTGAAGTGGTTTTTGGGTGGATTTTGGGGTGGTTTTTGGGTGGATTTTGGGGTGGTTTTTGGGTGGATTTTGGGGTGATTTGGGGTGGATTTTGGGGTGGTTTTGGGGTAGATTTTGGGGTGGTTTGGGGTAGATTTTGGGGTGGATTTTGGGGTGATTTGAAGTGTTTTTTTCGGGTGGATTTTGGGGTGATTTGGGGTGGATTTGGGATGGATTTTGGGGTGATTTGAAGTGTTTTTTTCGGGTGGATTTTGGGGTGGTTTGGGGTGAATTTGGGGTCGGGTTTGGGGTGGTTTTTGGGGTGATTTGAGGTGGTTTTTGGGGTAGATTTTAGGGTGATTTGGGGTGATTTGAGGTGGTTTTTGGGGTGGATTTTGGGGTGATTTGGGGTGGATTTTGGGGTGGATTTTGGGGTGGATTTTGGGGTGGATTTGGGGTCGGGTTTGGGGTCAGGTTTGGGGTGGATTTTGGGGTGGTTTGAGGTGGTTTTTGGGTGGATTTTGGGGTGGTTTGAAGCGGTTTTTGAGGTGGATTTTTGGGGTGGTTTGGGTAGATTTTGGGGTGGATTTTGGGGTGATTTGAAGTGGTTTTTGGTGGATTTTGGGGTGGTTTGGGGTGGATTTGGGGTCGGGTTTGGGGTGGATTTTGGGGTGATTTGAGGTGGTTTTTGGGGTAGATTTTGGGGTGATTTGGGTGGATTTTGGGGTGGTTTGGGGTGGACTTTGGGGTGAATTTGGGTGGATTTTGGGTGATTTGGGGTAGATTTTGGGGTGGATTTTGGGGTGGTTTGAAGCGGTTTTTGGGGTGGATTTTGGGGTGATTTGGGGTAGATTCTGGGGTGGTTTTTGTGGTGATTGAGGTGGTTTTTGGGTGGATTTTGGGGTGATTTGGGGTGGATTTGGGGTCGGGTTTGGGGTGGATTTTGGGGTGATTTGCAGTGTTTTTTGGGGTGGTTTTTGGGGTGGATTTTAAGGTGGATTTTGGGGTGGATTTTGGGGTGAATTTGGGTGGTTTCTGGGGTGGTTTGGGGTGGATTTGGGGTAGATTCGCAGTGATTTTGGGGTGGATTTTGGGGTGGTTTGCATTGGATTTTGTGGTGATTTGAGGTGGATTTGGGGTAGATTTGCAGTGTTTTTTGGGGTGGATTTTGGGGTGGTTTGTGGTGGTTTTTGGGGTGGTTTGAAGCGATTTTTGGGGTGAATTTTGGGGTGATTTGGGGTGGATTTTGGGGTGGATTTGGGGTGTTTTGGGTTGGATTTTGTGGTGATTTGAGGTGGATTTGGGGTAGATTTGCAGTGGTTTTTGGGGTGGATTTTGGGGTGGTTTGGGATGGTTTTTGGGGTGATTTGAGGTGGTTTTTGGGGTGGATTTTGGGTAGATTTGCAGTGGTTTTTGGGGTGATTTGAGGTGGTTTTTGGGGTGGTTTTGGGGTGGATTTTGGGTAGATTTGCAGTGGTTTTTGGGGTGGATTTTGTGGTGATTTGAGGTGGATTTGGGGTAGATTTGCAGTGGTTTTTGGGGTGGATTTTGGGGTGGATTTTGAGGTGGTTTGTGGTGGTTTTTGGGGTGGTTTGAGGTGGTTTTTGGGGTGGATTTTAAGGTGGATTTTGAGGTGGTTTTTGAAGTGGATTTGGGGTGGATTTTGGAGTGGATTTGGGGTGGTTTGAGGTTAATTTTGGGGTGGATTTGAGGTGGTTTGGGGGAGGATTTTGGGGTGGATTTTGAGGTGGTTTGGGGTGGATTTTGGGGTGGATTTGGGGCAGTTTGAGCTCTAATTTGGGTTGGATTGTGGGGTTGACTTTGGGGTGCATTTTGGGGTGGTTGGGGCTGGAATTGGGGTATTTTTCGGGGTGGATTTTGGGGTGGTTTGGGGCAGTTTGAGGTCTAATTTGGGTCAGATTGTGGGATGATTTTCGGGGTGCATTTTGGGATGGTTTGGGGTGGATTTTGGGGCGGTTTGCTGTGTATTTTGGGTCGGATTGTGGGGTATTTTTCGGGGTGCATTTTGGGCTGGTTTGGGCTGGATTTGGGGTGGATTTTGGGGCAGTTTGAGGTGTAATTTGGGTCGGATTGTGGGGTATTTTTCGGGGTGCATTTTGGGGTGGTTTGGTCTGGATTTGGGGTGGATTTTGCGGCGGTTTGCTGTGTATTTTGGGTCGGATTGTGGGGTATTTTTCGGGTGCATTTTGGGGTGGTTTGGTCTGGATTTGGGGTGGATTTTGGGGCAGTTTTGGTGTATTTTGGGTCAGATTGTGGGGTATTTTTCGGGGTGCATTTTGGCGTGGTTTGGGCTGGATTTGGGGTGGATTTTGGGGGCGGTTTGCTGTGTATTTTGGGTCGGATTGTGGGGTATTTTTTGGGGTGCATTTTGGGCTGGTTTGGTCTGGATTTGGGGTGGATTTTGTGGCGGTTTGCCGTGTATTTTGGGTCGGATTGTGTGGTATTTTTCGGGGTGCATTTTGGGCTGGATTTGGGGTGGTTTTTGGGTGGTTTGCTGTGTATTTTGGGTCAGATTGTGGGATGATTTTCGGGGTGCATTTTGTCGTGGATTTTGGGCTGGATTTGGGGTGGATTTTGGGGTGGATTTGGGGCGGTTTGCTGTGTATTTTGGGTCGGATTGTGGGGTATTTTTCGGGGTGCATTTTGGGTCGGATTTGGGGTGGATTTTGGGGCGGTTTGCTGTGTATTTTGGGTCGGATTGTGGGGTATTTTTCGGGGTGCAGTTTGGGCTGGTTTGGTCTGGATTTGGGGTGGATTTTGGGGCGGTTTGCTGTGTATTTTGGGTCAGATTGTGGGGTATTTTTCGGGGTGCAGTTTGGGGTGGATTTGGGGCGGTGTGCTGTGTATTTTGGGTCAGATTGTGGGGTATTTTTCGGGGTGCATTTTGTCGTGGATTTTGGGCCGATTTGGGGTGGATTTGGGGCGGTTTGCTGTGTATTTTGGGTTGGATTGTGGGGTATTTTTCGGGTGCAGTTTGGGCTGGATTTGGGGTGGATTTTGGGGCGGTTTGCTGTGTATTTTGGGTCAGATTGTGGGGTATTTTTCGGGGTGCATTTTGTCGTGGATTTTGGGCCGGATTTGGGGTGGATTTTGGGGCGGTTTGCCGTGTATTTTGGGTCGGATTGTGGGGTATTTTTCGGGTGCATTTTGGGCTGGATTTGGGGTGGATTTGGGCGGTTTGCTGTGTATTTTGGGTCGGATTGTGGGGTATTTTTCGGGTGCATTTTGGGCTGGATTTGGGGTGGATTTTGGGGCGGTTTGCCGTGTATTTTGGGTCGGATTGTGGGGTATTTTTCGGGGTGCATTTTGGGCTGGATTTGGGGTGGATTTGGGGCGGTTTGCTGTGTATTTTGGGTCGGATTGTGGGGTATTTTTCGGGTGCATTTTGGGCTGGATTTGGGGTGGATTTTGGGGCGGTTTGCTGTGTATTTTGGGTCGGATTGTGGGGTATTTTTCGGGTGCATTTTGGGCTGGTTTGGGCTGGATTTGGGGTGGATTTTGGGGCGGTTTGCCGTGTATTTTGGGTCGGATTGTGGGGTATTTTTCGGGGTGCAGTTTGGGGTGGATTTTGGGGCGGTTTGCTGTGTAATTTGGGTCAGATTGTGGGGTATTTTTCGGGGTGCATTTTGGACTGGTTTGGGCTGATTTGGGGTGTTTTTTTGGGTGGTTTGCTGTGTATTTTGGGTCGGATTGTGGGGTATTTTTCGGGGTGCATTTTGGGGTGGATTTGGGGTGGATTTGGGGCAGTTTGAGGTGTAATTTGGGTCAGATTGTGGGGTATTTTTCGGGGTGCATTTGGCGTGGTTTGGGCTGGGATTTGGGGTGGATTTTGGGGCAGTTTGAGGTGTATTTTGGGTCGGATTGTGGGGTATTTTTCGGGGTGCATTTTGGGGTGGTTTGGGCTGGATTTGGGGTGGATTTTAGGGTGGATTTGGGGCGGTTTGAGGTGTAATTTGGGTCAGATTGTGGGGTATTTTTCGGGGTGCATTTTGGACTGGTTTGGGCTGGATTTGGGGTGTTTT
>NW_027099580.1:0-29202 GCF_031753505.1 Anomalospiza imberbis | reverse complement strand
GTCCGTACTAGTCCGTACTTGTCCGTTCTGTTCCGCACTGGGTCCGCACTGGTCCTTACTGGTCCGCACTGGTCCATACTGGTCCGTACTGGTCCGTACTGGTCTGTTCTGGTCCGCACTGGTCCATACTGGTCCGTTCTGGTCCGTACTGTTCCATAGTGGTCCGTACTGGTCCGTCTGGTCCGTACTGGTCCATAGTGGTCCGTTCTGCTCCGTTCTGGTCCGTACTGGTCCATACCGGTCCGTAGTGTTCCCTACCGGTCCGTACTGGTCCCTACCAGTCCGTACTGGTCCGTTCTGGTACGTTCTGTTCCATAGTGGTCCGTACTAGTCCGTACTGGTCGGTTCTGGTCCGCACTGGTCCTCACTGGTCCATACTGGTCCGTCCTGGTCCGTACTGGTCCACACTGCTCCGTACTGCCCCCTTGTGGTCCGTACTGGTCCCTAGTATTCCGTACTGGTCCGTGCTGGCCGTTCTGGTCGTTCTGGTTCCGCACTGGTCCGCACTGGTCCATACTGGTCCGCACTGGTCCATACTGGTCCGTTCTGGTCCGTACTGGTCTGTTCTGGTCCGCACTGGTCCATACTGGTCCGTTCTGGTCCGCACTGGTCTGTTCTGGTCCGCACTGGTCCATACTGGTCCCGTACTGGTCCCATACTGGTCCATACTGGTCCGCTCTGGTCCGCAATGGTCCATACTGGTACGTTCTGTTCCATAGTTGTCTGTACTAGTCCGTGCTTGTCCGTTCTGTTCCGCACTGGTCCGCACTGGTCCATACTGGTCCGCACTGGTCCATACTGGTCCGTACTGGTCCGTACTGGTCTGTTCTGGTCCGTACTGTTCCATAGTGGTCCGTACTGGTCCATACTGGTCCATACTGGTCCGCTCTGGTCGCAATGGTCCATACTGGTACGTTCTGTTCCATAATTGTCTGTACTAGTCCGTGCTTGTCCGTTCTGTTCCGCACTGGTCCGTACTGGTCCATACTGGTCCGCACTGGTCCATACTGGTCCGTACTGGTCCGTACTGGTCTGTTCTGGTCTGCACTGGTCCATACTGGTCCGTACTGGTCCGTTCTGCTCCATACTGGTCTGTAGTGGTCCGTACTGGTCCATACTGGTCCGTAGAGTTCCCTATTGGTCCGTTCTGGTCCGTACTGGTCCATACTGTCCATACTGGTCCGTACTGGTCCATACTGGTCCATACTGGTCCGTACCGGTCCATACTGGTCCGTACTGGTCCATACTGGTCTGCCCTTGTCCATACTGGTCCGTAGTGGTCGTACTGGACCGTACTGGTCCGCTCTGGTCCATACTGGTCCATACTGGTCCATACTGGTCCACACTTGTCCGGTCTGGTCCGTACTGGTCCATACTAGTCCGTACTGGTCCGTACTGGTCCGCTCGGGTCCATACTGGTCCATAGTGGTCCGTTCTGGTCCGTACTGGTCCGTACTGGTCCGCCCTGGACTGTTCTGGTCCATACTGGTCCGTCCTGGTCCCGCAATGGCCCGTACTGGTCCGCAATGGTCCGTACTGGTCCGTACTGGCCAATACTGGTCCGTACTGGTCCGTACCGGTCCATACCGGTCCATACTGGTCCGTACTGGTCCGTTCTGTTCTGCCCTTTGTCCATACTGGTCCGTACTGGTCCGTACTGGTCTGTTCTGGTCCGCACTGGTCCATACTGTTCCTTTCTTGTCCGTACTGTTCCATAGTGGTCGTACTGGTCCGTTCTGGTCTGCCCTTGTCCATACTGGTCCGTACTGGGTCCGTTCTGGTCCGTACTGGTCCATACTGGTCCGTACTGGTCCCTACCGGTCCGTACTGGTCCCTACCAGTCCGTACTGGTCCGTTCTGGTCCGTTCTGTTCCATAGTGGTCCGTACTAGTCTGTACTGGTCGGTTCTGGTCCGCACTGTTCCTCGCTGGTCCATACTGGTCCGTCCTGGTCCGTACTGGTCCACACTGCTCCGTACTGCCCCCTTGTGGTCCGTACTGGTCCCTAGTATTCCGTACTGGTCCGTACTGGTCCGTTCTGGTCCGTTCTGTTCCGCACTGGTCCGCACTGGTCCATAATGGTCCGCACTGGTCCATACTGGTCCTTTCTGGTCCGCACTGGTCTGTTCTGGTCCGCACTGGTCCATACTGGTCCGTACTGGTCCGTTCTGGTCCGTACTGGTCTGTTCTGGTCCGCACTGGTCCGTACTGGTCCGTAACCATCCATACTGGTCCGTACTGGTCTGTTCTGGTCTGCCCTTGTCCATACTTGTCCGTACTGGTCCGCACTGGTCCATACTGGTCCATACTGCTACGTACTGGTCCGCACTGGTCCATACCGGTCCATACTGGTCCGTACTGGTCCGTACTGGTCTGCCCTTGTCCATACTGGTCCGTTCTGGTCTGTACTGGTCTGTTCTGGTCCGCACTGGTCCGTACTGGTCCGTAGTGTTCCCTATGGGTCCGTTCTGGTCCGTCCTGGTCCATACTGGTCCATATTGGTCCGTACTGGTCCATAATGGTCCATACTGGTCCGTACTGGTCCGCACTGGTCCATACTGGTACATTCTGTTCCATAGTTGTCTGTACTAGTCCGTGCTTGTCCGTTCTGTTCCGCACTGGTCCGTACTGGTCCATACTGGTCCGCACTGGTCCATACTGGTCCGTACTGGTCCGTACTGGTCTGTTCTGGTCCGCACTGGTCCATACTGGTCCGTACTGGTCCGTACTGGTCTGTAGTGGTCCGTACTGGTCCGTACTGGTCCGTACTGGTCCATTGTGGTCCGTTCTGGTCTGTACTGGTCAATACTGGTCCGTCCTGGACTGTTCTGGTCCATACAGGTCCGTTATGGTCCACACTGGTCCATACTGGTCAGCAATGGTCCGTACTGGTCCGTACTGGCCCATACTGGTCCGTACTTGTCCGTACCGGTCCATACCGGTCCATACTGGTCCGTACTGGTCCGTTCTGTTCTGCCCTTCTCCATACTGGTCCGTACTGGTCCGCACTGGTCCATACTGGTCTGTTCTGCTCCGTACTGGTCCATACTGGTCCGTTCTGGTCCGTACTGTTCCATAGTGGTCCGTTCTGGTACGTTCTGGTCTGTACTGGTCCATACTGGTCCGTACTGGTCCTTTCTGGTCCGTACTGGTCCATAGTGTTCCGTACTTGTCCCTACTGTTCCGTACTGGTCCCTACCAGTCCGTACTGGTCCGTTCTGGTACGTTCTGTTCCATAGTGGTCCGTACTAGTCCGTACTGGTCGGTTCTGGTCCGCAGTGGTCCTCGCTGGTCCATACTGCTCCGTCCTGGTCCGTACTGGTCCATAGTGCTCTGTACTCCCCCCTTGTGGTCCGTACTGGTCCCTAGTATTCCGTACTGGTCCGTACCGGTCCGTTCTGGTCCGTACTGGTCCATAGTGGTCCGTACTGGTCTATTCTGGTCCGTACTGGTCCATAGTGTTCCGTGCTGGTCCATACTGGTCCGTACTGGTCCGTTCTGGTCTGCCCTTGTCCATACTGGTCCATACTGGTCCGCACTGGTCCATACTGGTCCATACTGGTCCGTACTGGTCCTTACTGGTCCATACTGGTCCATACTGGTCCGTACTGGTCCTTACTGGTCCATACCGGTCCATACTGGTCCGTACTGGTCCATACTGGTCTGCCCTTGTCCATACTGGTCCGTACTGGTCCGTCCTGGTCCGTACTGGTCCATAGTGCTCCGTACTGCCCCCTAGTGGTCCGTACTGACCCCTAGTGGTCCGTACTGGTCACTAGTAGTCCGTACTGGTCCGTACTGGTCCGTTCTGGTCCGTTCTGCTCCGTACTGGTCCATAGTGGTCCATTCTGGTCCGTACTGGTCCATAGTGTTCCGTGCTGGTCCATACTGGTCCATACTGGTCCGTTCTGGTCCGCACTGGTCCATACTGGTACGTTCTGTTCCATAGTGGTCCGTACTAGTCCGTACTTGTCCGTTCTGTTCCGCACTGGTCCGCACTGGTCCATACTGGTCCGCACTGGTCCATACTGGTCCGTACTGGTCCGTACTGGTCTGTTCTGGTCCGCACTGGTCCATACTGGTCCGTTCTGGTCCGTACTGTTCCATAGTGGTCCGTACTGGTCCGTTCTGGTCCGTACTGGTCCATAGTGGTCCGTACTGGTCCGTTCTGGTCCGTACTGGTCCATACTGGTCCGTAGTGTTCCCTACCGGTCCGTACTGGTCCCTACCAGTCCGTACTGGTCCGTTCTGGTCCATACTGGTCTGTAGTGGTCCGTACTGGTCCATACTGGTCCGTAGAGTTCCCTATTGGTCCGTTCTGGTCCGTACTGGTCCATACTGGTCCATACTGGTCCGTACTGGTCCATACTGGTCCATACTGGTCCGTACTGGTCCGTCCTGGTCCGTATTGGTCCCTACTATCCATACTGGTCCATACTGGTCCATACAGGTCCGTTCTGGTCCGCACTGGTCCATACTGGTCCGCAATGGTCCGTACTGGTCCGTACTGACCCATACTGGTCCGTACTGGTCCGTACCGGTCCGTACCCGTCCATACTGGTCCGTACTGGTCCATACTAGTCTGTACTGGTCTATTCTGGTCCGTACTGGTCCATAGTGTCCCGTGCTGGTCCGTACTGGTCCGTTCTGGTCTGCCCTTGTCCATACTGGTCCGTACTGGTCCGCACTGGTCCATACTGGTCCATACTGCTCCGTACTGGTCCGCACTGGTCCATACCGGTCCATACTGGTCCGTACTGGTCCGTACTGGTCTGCCCTTGTCCATACTGGTCCGTACTGGTCCGCACTGCTCCATACTGGTCCATAGTGCTCCGTACTGCCCCCTAGTGGTCCATATTGGTCACTAGTAGTCCGTACTGGTCCGTACTGGTCCGTTCTGCTCCGTACTGGTCCATAGTGGCCCGTACTGGTCCATTCTGGTCCGTACTGGTCCATAGTGTTCCGTGCTGGTCCATTCTGGTCCGTACTGGTCCATAGTGTTCCGTGTTGGTCCATACTGGTCCATACTGGTCCGTTCTGGTCCGCACTGGTCCATACTGGTACGTTCTGTTCCATACTGGTCCGTACTAATCCGTACTTGTCCGTTCTGTTCCGCACTGGTCCGCACTGGTCCTTACTGGTCCGCACTGGTCCATACTGGTCCGTACTGGTCCGTACTGGTCTGTTCTGGTCCGCACTGGTCCATACTGGTCCGTTCTGGTCCGTACTGTTCCATAGTGGTCCGTACTGGTCCGTTCTGGTCCGTACTGGTCCATAGTGGTCCGTACTGGTCCGTTCTGGTCCGTACTGGTCCATAATGGTCCGTACTGGTCCCTACCGGTCCGTACTGGTCCTTACCAGTCCGTACTGGTCCGTTCTGGTACGTTCTGTTCCATAGTGGTCCGTACTAGTCCGTACTGGTCCGTTCTGGTACGTTCTGTTCCATAGTGGTCCGTACTAGTCCGTACTGGTCGGTTCTGGTCCGCAGTGGTCCTCGCTGGTCCATACTGGTCCGTCCTGGTCCGTACCGGTCCATAGTGCTCTGTACTCCCCCCTTGTGGTCCGTACTGGTCCCTAGTATTCCGTACTGGTCCGTACTGGTCCGTTCTGGTCCGTACTGGTCCATAGTGGTCCGTACTGGTCTATTCTGGTCCGTACTGGTCCATAGTGTTCCGTGCTGGTCCATACTGGTCCGTACTGGTCCGTTCTGGTCTGCCCTTGTCCATACTGGTCCGTACTGGTCCGTACTGGTCCATACTGGTCCATACTGGTCCGTACTGGTCCATACTGGTCGGTACTGGTCCGTACTGGTCCATAGTGCTCCGTGCTGGTCCATACTGGTCCGTACTGGTCCGTTCTGGTCTGCCCTTGTCCATACTGGTCCATACTGGTCCGCACTGGTCCATACTGGTCCATACTGGTCCATACTGGTCCGTACTGGTCCGTACTGGTCCGTACTGGTCCATAGTGCTCCGTACTGCCCCCTAGTGGTCCGTACTGGTCACTAGTAGTCCGTACTGGTCCGTACTGGTCCGTTCTGGTCCGTTCTGCTCCGTACTGGTCCATAGTGGTCCATTCTGGTCCGTACTGGTCCATAGTGTTCCGTGCTGGTCCATACTGGTCCATACTGGTCCGTTCTGGTCCGCACTGGTCCATACTGGTACGTTCTGTTCCATAGTGGTCCGTACTAGTCCGTACTTGTCCGTTCTGTTCCGCACTGGTCCGCACTGGTCCATACTGGTCCGCACTGGTCCATACTGGTCCGTACTGGTCCGTACTGGTCTGTTCTGGTCCGCACTGGTCCATATTGGTCCGTTCTGGTCCGTACTGTTCCATAGTGGTCCGTACTGGTCCGTTCTGGTCCGTACTGGTCCATAGTGGTCCGTACTGGTCCGTTCTGGTCCGTACTGGTCCATACTGGTCCGTAGTGTTCCCTACCGGTCCGTACTGGTCCCTACCAGTCCGTACTGGTCCGTTCTGGTACGTTCTGTTCCATAGTGGTCCGTACTAGTCCGTACTGGTCGGTTCTGGTCCGCACTGGTCCTCACTGGTCCATACTGGTCCGTCCTGGTCCGTACTGGTCCACACTGCTCCGTACTGCCCCCTTGTGGTCCGTACTGGTCCCTAGTATTCCGTACTGGTCCGTGCTGGCCGTTCTGGTCCGTTCTGTTCCGCACTGGTCCGCACTGGTCCATACTGGTCCGCACTGGTCCATACTGGTCCGTTCTGGTCCGTACTGGTCTGTTCTGGTCCGCACTGGTCCATACTGGTCCGTACTGGTCCATACTGGTCCGTACTGGTCTGTTCTGGTCCGCAATGGTCCATACTGGTACGTTCTGTTCCATAGTTGTCTGTACTAGTCCGTGCTTGTCCGTTCTGTTCCGCACTGGTCCGCACTGGTCCATACTGGTCCGCACTGGTCCATACTGGTCCGTACTGGTCCGTACTGGTCTGTTCTGGTCCGTACTGTTCCATAGTGGTCCGTACTGGTCCATACTGGTCCATACTGGTCCGCTCTGGTCCGCAATGGTCCATACTGGTACGTTCTGTTCCATAGTTGTCTGTACTAGTCCGTGCTTGTCCGTTCTGTTCCGCACTGGTCCGTACTGGTCCATACTGGTCCGCACTGGTCCATACTGGTCCGTACTGTTCCGTACTGGTCTGTTCTGGTCTGCACTGGTCCATACTGGTCCGTACTGGTCCGTTCTGCTCCATACTGGTCTATAGTGGTCCGTACTGGTCCATACTGGTCCGTAGAGTTCCCTATTGGTCCGTTCTGGTCCGTACTGGTCCATACTGGTCCATACTGGTCCGTACTGGTCCATACTGGTCCATACTGGTCCGTACCGGTCCATACTGGTCCGTACTGGTCCATACTGGTCTGCCCTTGTCCATACTGGTCCGTAGTGGTCCGTACTGGTCCGTACTGGTCCGCTCTGGTCCATACTGGTCCGTACTGGTCCATACTGGTCCACACTTGTCCGGTCTGGTCCGTACTGGTCCATACTAGTCCGTACTGGTCCGTACTGGTCCGCTCGGGTCCATACTGGTCCATAGTGGTCCGTTCTGGTCCGTACTGGTCCGTACTGGTCCGTCCTGGACTGTTCTGGTCCATACTGGTCCGTCCTGGTCCGCAATGGCCCGTACTGGTCCGCAATGGTCCGTACTGGTCCGTACTGGCCAATACTGGTCCGTACTGGTCCGTACCGGTCCATACCGGTCCATACTGGTCCGTACTGGTCCGTTCTGTTCTGCCCTTTGTCCATACTGGTCCGTACTGGTCCGTACTGGTCTGTTCTGGTACGCACGGGTCCATACTGGTCCGTACTGGTCCGTACTGTTCCATAGTGGTCCGTACTGGTCCGTTCTGGTCTGCCCTTGTCCATACTGGTCCGTACTGGTCCGTTCTGGTCCGTACTGGTCCATACTGGTCCGTACTGGTCCCTACCGGTCCGTACTGGTCCCTACCAGTCCGTACTGGTCCGTTCTGGTACGTTCTGTTCCATAGTGGTCCGTACTAGTCCGTACTGGTCGGTTCTGGTCCGCACTGTTCCTCGCTGGTCCATACTGGTCCGTCCTGGTCCGTACTGGTCCACACTGCTCCGTACTGCCCCCTTGTGGTCCGTACTGGTCCCTAGTATTCCGTACTGGTCCGTACTGGTCCGTTCTGGTCCGTTCTGTTCCGCACTGGTCCGCACTGGTCCATACTGGTCCGCACTGGTCCATACTGGTCCGTTCTGGTCCGCACTGGTCTGTTCTGGTCCGCACTGGTCCATACTGGTCCGTACTGGTCCGTTCTGGTCCGTACTGGTCTGTTCTGGTCCGCACTGCTCCGTACCGGTCCGTAACCATCCATACTGGTCCGTACTGGTCCGTTCTGGTCTGCCCTTGTCCATACTGGTCCGTACTGGTCCGCACTGGTCCATACTGGTCCATACTGCTCCGTACTGGTCCGCACTGGTCCATACCGGTCCATACTGGTCCGTACTGGTCCGTACTGGTCTGCCCTTGTCCATACTGGTCCGTTCTGGTCCGTACTGGTCTGTTCTGGTCCGCACTGGTCCGTACTGGTCCGTAGTGTTCCCTATGGGTCCGTTCTGGTCCGTCCTGGTCCATACTGGTCCATACTGGTCCGTACTGGTCCATAATGGTCCATACTGGTCCGTACTGGTCCGCACTGGTCCATACTGGTACGTTCTGTTCCATAGTTGTCTGTACTAGTCCGTGCTTGTCCGTTCTGTTCCGCACTGGTCCGTACTGGTCCATACTGGTCCGCACTGGTCCATACTGGTCCGTACTGGTCTGTACTGGTCTGTTCTGGTCCGCACTGGTCCATACTGGTCCGTACTGGTCCGTACTGGTCTGTAGTGGTCCGTACTGGTCCGTACTGGTCCGTACTGGTCCATTGTGGTCCGTTCTGGTCTGTACTGGTCATTACTGGTCCGTCCTGGACTGTTCTGGTCCATACAGGTCCGTTCTGGTCCGCACTGGTCCATACTGGTCCGCAATGGTCCGTACTGGTCCGTACTGGCCCATACTGGTCCGTACTTGTCCGTACCGGTCCATACCGGTCCATACTGGTCCGTACTGGTCCGTTCTGTTCTGCCCTTGTCCATACTGGTCCGTACTGGTCCGCACTGGTCCATACTGGTCCATACTGGTCCGTACTGGTCCGTACTGGTCTGTTCTGCTCCGTACTGGTCCATACTGGTCCGTTCTGGTCCGTACTGTTCCATAGTGGTCCGTTCTGGTACGTTCTGGTCTGTACTGGTCCATACTGGTCCGTACTGGTCCGTTCTGGTCCGTACTGGTCCATAGTGTTCCGTACTTGTCCCTACTGTTCCGTACTGGTCCCTACCAGTCCGTACTGGTCCGTTCTGGTACGTTCTGTTCCATAGTGGTCCGTACTAGTCCGTACTGGTCGGTTCTGGTCCGCAGTGGTCCTCGCTGGTCCATACTGCTCCGTCCTGGTCCGTACCGGTCCATAGTGCTCTGTACTCCCCCCTTGTGGTCCGTACTGGTCCCTAGTATTCCGTACTGGTCCGTACTGGTCCGTTCTGGTCCGTACTGGTCCATAGTGGTCCGTACTGGTCTATTCTGGTCCGTACTGGTCCATAGTGTTCCGTGCTGGTCCATACTGGTCCGTACTGGTCCGTTCTGGTCTGCCCTTGTCCATACTGGTCCGTACTGGTCCGCACTGGTCCATACTGGTCCATACTGGTCCGTACTGGTCCATACTGGTCGGTACTGGTCCGTACTGGTCCATAGTGCTCCGTGCTGGTCCATACTGGTCCGTACTGGTCCGTTCTGGGCTGCCCTTGTCCATACTGGTCCATACTGGTCCGCACTGGTCCATACTGGTCCATACTGGTCCATACTGGTCCGTACTGGTCCGTACTGGTCCGTACTGGTCCATAGTGCTCCGTACTGCCCCCTAGTGGTCCGTACTGGTCACTAGTAGTCCGTACTGGTCCGTACTGGTCCGTTCTGGTCCGTTCTGCTCCGTACTGGTCCATAGTGGTCCATTCTGGTCCGTACTGGTCCATAGTGTTCCGTGCTGGTCCATACTGGTCCATACTGGTCCGTTCTGGTCCGCACTGGTCCATACTGGTACGTTCTGTTCCATAGTGGTCCGTACTAGTCCGTACTTGTCCGTTCTGTTCCGCACTGGTCCGCACTGGTCCATACTGGTCCGCACTGGTCCATACTGGTCCGTACTGGTCCGTACTGGTCTGTTCTGGTCCGCACTGGTCCATATTGGTCCGTTCTGGTCCGTACTGTTCCATAGTGGTCCGTACTGGTCCGTTCTGGTCCGTACTGGTCCATAGTGGTCCGTACTGGTCCGTTCTGGTCCGTACTGGTCCATACTGGTCCGTAGTGTTCCCTACCGGTCCGTACTGGTCCCTACCAGTCCGTACTGGTCCGTTCTGGTACGTTCTGTTCCATAGTGGTCCGTACTAGTCCGTACTGGTCGGTTCTGGTCCGCACTGGTCCTCACTGGTCCATACTGGTCCGTCCTGGTCCGTACTGGTCCACACTGCTCCGTACTGCCCCCTTGTGGTCCGTACTGGTCCCTAGTATTCCGTACTGGTCCGTGCTGGCCGTTCTGGTCCGTTCTGTTCCGCACTGGTCCGCACTGGTCCATACTGGTCCGCACTGGTCCATACTGGTCCGTTCTGGTCCGTACTGGTCTGTTCTGGTCCGCACTGGTCCATACTGGTCCGTACTGGTCCATACTGGTCCGTACTGGTCTGTTCTGGTCCGCAATGGTCCATACTGGTACGTTCTGTTCCATAGTTGTCTGTACTAGTCCGTGCTTGTCCGTTCTGTTCCGCACTGGTCCGCACTGGTCCATACTGGTCCGCACTGGTCCATACTGGTCCGTACTGGTCCGTACTGGTCTGTTCTGGTCCGTACTGTTCCATAGTGGTCCGTACTGGTCCATACTGGTCCATACTGGTCCGCTCTGGTCCGCAATGGTCCATACTGGTACGTTCTGTTCCATAGTTGTCTGTACTAGTCCGTGCTTGTCCGTTCTGTTCCGCACTGGTCCGTACTGGTCCATACTGGTCCGCACTGGTCCATACTGGTCCGTACTGTTCCGTACTGGTCTGTTCTGGTCTGCACTGGTCCATACTGGTCCGTACTGGTCCGTTCTGCTCCATACTGGTCTATAGTGGTCCGTACTGGTCCATACTGGTCCGTAGAGTTCCCTATTGGTCCGTTCTGGTCCGTACTGGTCCATACTGGTCCATACTGGTCCGTACTGGTCCATACTGGTCCATACTGGTCCGTACCGGTCCATACTGGTCCGTACTGGTCCATACTGGTCTGCCCTTGTCCATACTGGTCCGTAGTGGTCCGTACTGGTCCGTACTGGTCCGCTCTGGTCCATACTGGTCCGTACTGGTCCATACTGGTCCACACTTGTCCGGTCTGGTCCGTACTGGTCCATACTAGTCCGTACTGGTCCGTACTGGTCCGCTCGGGTCCATACTGGTCCATACTGGTCCATACTGGTCCATAGTGGTCCGTTCTGGTCCGTACTGGTCCGTACTGGTCCGTCCTGGACTGTTCTGGTCCATACTGGTCCGTCCTGGTCCGCAATGGCCCGTACTGGTCCGCAATGGTCCGTACTGGTCCGTACTGGCCAATACTGGTCCGTACTGGTCCGTACCGGTCCATACCGGTCCATACTGGTCCGTACTGGTCCGTTCTGTTCTGCCCTTTGTCCATACTGGTCCGTACTGGTCCGTACTGGTCTGTTCTGGTCCGCACTGGTCCATACTGGTCCGTACTGGTCCGTACTGTTCCATAGTGGTCCGTACTGGTCCGTTCTGGTCCGTACTGGTCCATACTGGTCCGTACTGGTCCGTTCTGGTCCGTACTGGTCCATACTGGTCCGTACTGGTCCCTACCGGTCCGTACTGGTCCCTACCAGTCCGTACTGGTCCGTTCTGGTACGTTCTGTTCCATAGTGGTCCGTACTAGTCCGTACTGGTCGGTTCTGGTCCGCACTGTTCCTCGCTGGTCCATACTGGTCCGTCCTGGTCCGTACTGGTCCACACTGCTCCGTACTGCCCCCTTGTGGTCCGTACTGGTCCCTAGTATTCCGTACTGGTCCGTACTGGTCCGTTCTGGTCCGTTCTGTTCCGCACTGGTCCGCACTGGTCCATACTGGTCCGCACTGGTCCATACTGGTCCGTTCTGGTCCGCACTGGTCTGTTCTGGTCCGCACTGGTCCATACTGGTCCGTACTGGTCCGTTCTGGTCCGTACTGGTCTGTTCTGGTCCGCACTGGTCCATACTGGTCCGTTCTGCTCCGCACTTGTCTGTTCTGGTCCGCACTGGTCCATACTGGTCCATACTGGTCCGTACTGGTCCGTACTGGTCTGTTCTGCTCCGTACTGGTCCATACTGGTCCGTTCTGGTCCGTACTGTTCCATAGTGGTCCGTTCTGGTACGTTCTGGTCTGTACTGGTCCATACTGGTCCGTACTGGTCCGTTCTGGTCCGTACTGGTCCATAGTGTTCCGTACTTGTCCCTACTGTTCCGTACTGGTCCCTACCAGTCCGTACTGGTCCGTTCTGGTACGTTCTGTTCCATAGTGGTCCGTACTAGTCCGTACTGGTCGGTTCTGGTCCGCAGTGGTCCTCGCTGGTCCATACTGCTCCGTCCTGGTCCGTACTGGTCCATAGTGCTCTGTACTCCCCCCTTGTGGTCCGTACTGGTCCCTAGTATTCCGTACTGGTCCGTACTGGTCCGTTCTGGTCCGTACTGGTCCATAGTGGTCCGTACTGGTCTATTCTGGTCCGTACTGGTCCATAGTGTTCCGTGCTGGTCCATACTGGTCCGTACTGGTCCGTTCTGGTCTGCCCTTGTCCATACTGGTCCATACTGGTCCACACTGGTCCATACTGGTCCATACTGGTCCGTACTGGTCCTTACTGGTCCATACCGGTCCATACTGGTCCGTACTGGTCCATACTGGTCTGCCCTTGTCCATACTGGTCCGTACTGGTCCGTACTGGTCCGTACTGGTCCATAGTGCTCCGTACTGCCCCCTAGTGGTCCGTACTGACCCCTAGTGGTCCGTACTGGTCACTAGTAGTCCGTACTGGTCCGTACTGGTCCGTTCTGGTCCGTTCTGCTCCGTACTGGTCCATAGTGGTCCATTCTGGTCCGTACTGGTCCATAGTGTTCCGTGCTGGTCCATACTGGTCCATACTGGTCCGTTCTGGTCCGCACTGGTCCATACTGGTACGTTCTGTTCCATAGTGGTCCGTACTAGTCCGTACTTGTCCGTTCTGTTCCGCACTGGTCCGCACTGGTCCATACTGGTCCGCACTGGTCCATACTGGTCCGTACTGGTCCGTACTGGTCTGTTCTGGTCCGCACTCGTCCATACTGGTCCGTTCTGGTCCGTACTGTTCCATAGTGGTCCGTACTGGTCCGTTCTGGTCCGTACTGGTCCATAGTGGTCCGTACTGGTCCGCACTGGTCTGCCCTTGTCCATACTGGTCCATACTGGTCCGCACTGGTCCATACTGGTCCATACTGGTCCATACTGGTCCGTACTGGTCCGTACTGGTCCGTACTGGTCCATAGTGCTCCGTACTGCCCCCTAGTGGTCCGTACTGGTCACTAGTAGTCCGTACTGGTCCGTACTGGTCCGTTCTGGTCCGTTCTGCTCCGTACTGGTCCATAGTGGTCCATTCTGGTCCGTACTGGTCCATACTGGTCCATACTGGTCCGTACTGGTCCGTCCTGGTCCGTATTGGTCCCTACTATCCATACTGGTCCATACTGGTCCATACAGGTCCGTTCTGGTCCGCACTGGTCCATACTGGTCCGCAATGGTCCGTACTGGTCCGTACTGACCCATACTGGTCCGTACTGGTCCGTACCGGTCCGTACCCGTCCATACTGGTCCGTACTGGTCCATACTAGTCTGTACTGGTCTATTCTGGTCCGTACTGGTCCATAGTGTCCCGTGCTGGTCCGTACTGGTCCGTTCTGGTCTGCCCTTGTCCATACTGGTCCGTACTGGTCCGCACTGGTCCATACTGGTCCATACTGCTCCGTACTGGTCCGCACTGGTCCATACCGGTCCATACTGGTCCGTACTGGTCCGTACTGGTCTGCCCTTGTCCATACTGGTCCGTACTGGTCCGCACTGCTCCATACTGGTCCATAGTGCTCCGTACTGCCCCCTAGTGGTCCATATTGGTCACTAGTAGTCCGTACTGGTCCGTACTGGTCCGTTCTGCTCCGTACTGGTCCATAGTGGCCCGTACTGGTCCATTCTGGTCCGTACTGGTCCATAGTGTTCCGTGCTGGTCCATTCTGGTCCGTACTGGTCCATAGTGTTCCGTGTTGGTCCATACTGGTCCATACTGGTCCGTACTGGTCCTTACTGGTCCATACCGGTCCATACTGGTCCGTACTGGTCCATACTGGTCTGCCCTTGTCCATACTGGTCCGTACTGGTCCGCACTGGTCCTTACTGGTCCGCACTGGTCCATACTGGTCCGTACTGGTCCGTACTGGTCTGTTCTGGTCCGCACTGGTCCATACTGGTCCGTTCTGGTCCGTACTGTTCCATAGTGGTCCGTTCTGGTCCGTTCTGGTCCGTACTGGTCCATAGTGGTCCGTACTGGTCCGTTCTGGTCCGTACTGGTCCATAATGATCCGTACTGGTCCCTACCGGTCCGTACTGGTCCTTACCAGTCCGTACTGGTCCGTTCTGGTCCGTACTGTCCCATAGTGATCCGTACTAGTCCGTACTGGTCCGTTCTGGTACGTTCTGTTCCATAGTGGTCCGTACTAGTCCGTACTGGTCTGTTCTGGTCCGCAGTGGTCCTCGCTGGTCCATACTGGTCCGTCCTGGTCCGTACCGGTCCATACTGCTCTGTACTCCCCCCTTGTGGTCCGTACTGGTCCCTAGTATTCCGTACTGGTCCGTACTGGTCCGTTCTGGTCCGTACTGGTCCATAGTGGTCCGTACTGGTCTATTCTGGTCCGTACTGGTCCATAGTGTTCCGTGCTGGTCCATACTGGTCCGTACTGGTCCGTTCTGGTCTGCCCTTGTCCATACTGGTCCATACTGGTCCGCACTGGTCCATACTGGTCCATACTGGTCCGTACTGGTCCATACTGGTCGGTACTGGTCCGTACTGGTCCATAGTGCTCCGTGCTGGTCCATACTGGTCCGTACTGGTCCGTTCTGGTCTGCCCTTGTCCATACTGGTCCATACTGGTCCGCACTGGTCCATACTGGTCCATACTGGTCCATACTGGTCCGTACTGGTCCGTACTGGTCCGTACTGGTCCATAGTGCTCCGTACTGCCCCCTAGTGGTCCGTACTGGTCACTAGTAGTCCGTACTGGTCCGTACTGGTCCGTTCTGGTCCGTTCTGCTCCGTACTGGTCCATAGTGGTCCATTCTGGTCCGTACTGGTCCATAGTGTTCCGTGCTGGTCCATACTGGTCCATACTGGTCCGTTCTGGTCCGCACTGGTCCATACTGGTACGTTCTGTTCCATAGTGGTCCGTACTAGTCCGTACTTGTCCGTTCTGTTCCGCACTGGTCCGCACTGGTCCATACTGGTCCGCACTGGTCCATACTGGTCCGTACTGGTCCGTACTGGTCTGTTCTGGTCCGCACTGGTCCATACTGGTCCGTTCTGGTCCGTACTGTTCCATAGTGGTCCGTACTGGTCCGTTCTGGTCCGTACTGGTCCATAGTGGTCCGTACTGGTCCGTTCTGGTCCGTACTGGTCCATACTGGTCCGTAGTGTTCCCTACCGGTCCGTACTGGTCCCTACCAGTCCGTACTGGTCCGTTCTGGTACGTTCTGTTCCATAGTGGTCCGTACTAGTCCGTACTGGTCGGTTCTGGTCCGCACTGGTCCTCACTGGTCCATACTGGTCCGTCCTGGTCCGTACTGGTCCACACTGCTCCGTACTGCCCCCTTGTGGTCCGTACTGGTCCCTAGTATTCCGTACTGGTCCGTGCTGGCCGTTCTGGTCCGTTCTGTTCCGCACTGGTCCGCACTGGTCCATACTGGTCCGCACTGGTCCATACTGGTCCGTTCTGGTCCGTACTGGTCTGTTCTGGTCCGCACTGGTCCATACTGGTCCGTACTGGTCCATACTGGTCCGTACTGGTCTGTTCTGGTCCGCAATGGTCCATACTGGTACGTTCTGTTCCATAGTTGTCTGTACTAGTCCGTGCTTGTCCGTTCTGTTCCGCACTGGTCCGTACTGGTCCATACTGGTCCGCACTGGTCCATACTGGTCCGTACTGGTCCGTACTGGTCTGTTCTGGTCTGCACTGGTCCATACTGGTCCGTACTGGTCCGTTCTGCTCCATACTGGTCTATAGTGGTCCGTACTGGTCCATACTGGTCCGTAGAGTTCCCTATTGGTCCGTTCTGGTCCGTACTGGTCCATACTGGTCCATACTGGTCCGTACTGGTCCATACTGGTCCATACTGGTCCGTACCGGTCCATACTGGTCCGTACTGGTCCATACTGGTCTGCCCTTGTCCATACTGGTCCGTAGTGGTCCGTACTGGTCCGTACTGGTCCGCTCTGGTCCATACTGGTCCGTACTGGTCCATACTGGTCCACACTTGTCCGGTCTGGTCCGTACTGGTCCATACTAGTCCGTTCTGTTCCGCACTGGTCCGCTCGGGTCCATACTGGTCCATAGTGGTCCGTTCTGGTCCGTACTGATCCGTACTGGTCCGTCCTGGACTGTTCTGGTCCATACTGGTCCGTCCTGGTCCGCAATGGCCCGTACTGGTCCGCAATGGTCCGTACTGGTCCGTACTGGCCAATACTGGTCCGTACTGGTCCGTACCGGTCCATACCGGTCCATACTGGTCCGTACTGGTCCGTTCTGTTCTGCCCTTTGTCCATACTGGTCCGTACTGGTCCGTACTGGTCTGTTCTGGTCCGCACTGGTCCATACTGGTCCGTACTGGTCCGTACTGTTCCATAGTGGTCCGTACTGGTCCGTTCTGGTCCGTACTGGTCCATACTGGTCCGTACTGGTCCGTTCTGGTCCGTACTGGTCCATACTGGTCCGTACTGGTCCCTACCGGTCCGTACTGGTCCCTACCAGTCCGTACTGGTCCGTTCTGGTCCGTTCTGTTCCATAGTGGTCCGTACTAGTCCGTACTGGTCGGTTCTGGTCCGCACTGGTCCTCACTGGTCCATACTGGTCCGTCCTGGTCAGTACTGGTCCACACTGCTCCGTACTGCCCCCTTGTGGTCCGTACTGGTCCCTAGTATTCCGTACTGGTCCGTACTGGTCCGTTCTGGTCCGTTCTGTTCCGCACTGGTCCGCACTGGTCCATACTGGTCCGCACTGGTCCATACTGGTCCGTTCTGGTCCGCACTGGTCTGTTCTGGTCCGCACTGGTCCATACTGGTCCGTACTGGTCCGTTCTGGTCCGTACTGGTCTGTTCTGGTCCGCACTGGTCCGTACCGGTCCGTAACCATCCATACTGGTCCGTACTGGTCCGTTCTGGTCTGCCCTTGTCCATACTGGTCCGTACTGGTCCGCACTGGTCCATACTGGTCCATACTGCTCCGTACTGGTCCGCACTGGTCCATACCGGTCCATACTGGTCCGTACTGGTCCGTACTGGTCTGCCCTTGTCCATACTGGTCCGTTCTGGTCCGTACTGGTCTGTTCTGGTCCGCACTGGTCCGTACTGGTCCGTAGTGTTCCCTATGGGTCCGTTCTGGTCCGTCCTGGTCCATACTGGTCCATACTGGTCCGTACTGGTCCATAATGGTCCATACTGGTCCGTACTGGTCCGCACTGGTCCATACTGGTACGTTCTGTTCCATAGTTGTCTGTACTAGTCCGTGCTTGTCCGTTCTGTTCCGCACTGGTCCGTACTGGTCCATACTGGTCCGCACTGGTCCATACTGGTCCGTACTGGTCCGTACTGGTCTGTTCTGGTCCGCACTGGTCCATACTGGTCCGTACTGGTCCGTACTGGTCTGTAGTGGTCCGTACTGGTCCGTACTGGTCCGTACTGGTCCATTGTGGTCCGTTCTGGTCTGTACTGGTCATTACTGGTCCGTCCTGGACTGTTCTGGTCCATACAGGTCCGTTCTGGTCCGCACTGGTCCATACTGGTCCGCAATGGTCCGTACTGGTCCGTACTGGCCCATACTGGTCCGTACTTGTCCGTACCGGTCCATACCGGTCCATACTGGTCCGTACTGGTCCGTTCTGTTCTGCCCTTGTCCATACTGGTCCGTACTGGTCCGCACTGGTCCATACTGGTCCATACTGGTCCGTACTGGTCCGTACTGGTCTGTTCTGCTCCGTACTGGTCCATACTGGTCCGTTCTGGTCCGTACTGTTCCATAGTGGTCCGTTCTGGTACGTTCTGGTCTGTACTGGTCCATACTGGTCCGTACTGGTCCGTTCTGGTCCGTACTGGTCCATAGTGTTCCGTACTTGTCCCTACTGTTCCGTACTGGTCCCTACCAGTCCGTACTGGTCCGTTCTGGTACGTTCTGTTCCATAGTGGTCCGTACTAGTCCGTACTGGTCGGTTCTGGTCCGCAGTGGTCCTCGCTGGTCCATACTGCTCCGTCCTGGTCCGTACTGGTCCATAGTGCTCTGTACTCCCCCCTTGTGGTCCGTACTGGTCCCTAGTATTCCGTACTGGTCCGTACTGGTCCGTTCTGGTCCGTACTGGTCCATAGTGGTCCGTACTGGTCTATTCTGGTCCGTACTGGTCCATAGTGTTCCGTGCTGGTCCATACTGGTCCGTACTGGTCCGTTCTGGTCTGCCCTTGTCCATACTGGTCCATACTGGTCCGCACTGGTCCATACTGGTCCATACTGGTCCGTACTGGTCCTTACTGGTCCATACCGGTCCATACTGGTCCGTACTGGTCCATACTGGTCTGCCCTTGTCCATACTGGTCCGTACTGGTCCGTACTGGTCCGTACTGGTCCATAGTGCTCCGTACTGCCCCCTAGTGGTCCGTACTGACCCCTAGTGGTCCGTACTGGTCACTAGTAGTCCGTACTGGTCCGTACTGGTCCGTTCTGGTCCGTTCTGCTCCGTACTGGTCCATAGTGGTCCATTCTGGTCCGACTGGTCCATAGTGTTCCGTGCTGGTCCATACTGGTCCATACTGGTCCGTTCTGGTCCGCACTGGTCCATACTGGTACGTTCTGTTCCATAGTGGTCCGTACTAGTCCGTACTTGTCCGTTCTGTTCCGCACTGGTCCGCACTGGTCCATACTGGTCCGCACTGGTCCATACTGGTCCGTACTGGTCCGTACTGGTCTGTTCTGGTCCGCACTCGTCCATACTGGTCCGTTCTGGTCCGTACTGTTCCATAGTGGTCCGTACTGCTCCGTTCTGGTCCGTACTGGTCCATAGTGGTCCGTACTGGTCCGCACTGGTCTGCCCTTGTCCATACTGGTCCATACTGGTCCGCACTGGTCCATACTGGTCCATACTGGTCCATACTGGTCCGTACTGGTCCATACTGGTCCGTACTGGTCCATAGTGCTCCGTACTGCCCCCTAGTGGTCCGTACTGGTCACTAGTAGTCCGTACTGGTCCGTACTGGTCCGTTCTGGTCCGTTCTGCTCCGTACTGGTCCATAGTGGTCCATTCTGGTCCGTACTGGTCCATACTGGTCCATACTGGTCCGTACTGGTCCGTCCTGGTCCGTATTGGTCCCTACTATCCATACTGGTCCATACTGGTCCATACAGGTCCGTTCTGGTCCGCACTGGTCCATACTGGTCCGCAATGGTCCGTACTGGTCCGTACTGACCCATACTGGTCCGTACTGGTCCGTACCGGTCCGTACCCGTCCATACTGGTCCGTACTGGTCCATACTAGTCTGTACTGGTCTATTCTGGTCCGTACTGGTCCATAGTGTCCCGTGCTGGTCCGTACTGGTCCGTTCTGGTCTGCCCTTGTCCATACTGGTCCGTACTGGTCCGCACTGGTCCATACTGGTCCATACTGCTCCGTACTGGTCCGCACTGGTCCATACCGGTCCATACTGGTCCGTACTGGTCCGTACTGGTCTGCCCTTGTCCATACTGGTCCGTACTGGTCCGCACTGCTCCATACTGGTCCATAGTGCTCCGTACTGCCCCCTAGTGGTCCATATTGGTCACTAGTAGTCCGTACTGGTCCGTACTGGTCCGTTCTGCTCCGTACTGGTCCATAGTGGCCCGTACTGGTCCATTCTGGTCCGTACTGGTCCATAGTGTTCCGTGCTGGTCCATTCTGGTCCGTACTGGTCCATAGTGTTCCGTGTTGGTCCATACTGGTCCATACTGGTCCGTACTGGTCCTTACTGGTCCATACCGGTCCATACTGGTCCGTACTGGTCCATACTGGTCTGCCCTTGTCCATACTGGTCCGTACTGGTCCGCACTGGTCCTTACTGGTCCGCACTGGTCCATACTGGTCCGTACTGGTCTGTTCTGGTCCGCACTGGTCCATACTGGTCCGTTCTGGTCCGTACTGTTCCATAGTGGTCCGTTCTGGTCCGTTCTGGTCCGTACTGGTCCATAGTGGTCCGTACTGGTCCGTTCTGGTCCGTACTGGTCCATAATGATCCGTACTGGTCCCTACCGGTCCGTACTGGTCCTTACCAGTCCGTACTGGTCCGTTCTGGTCCGTACTGTCCCATAGTGATCCGTACTAGTCCGTACTGGTCCGTTCTGGTACGTTCTGTTCCATAGTGGTCCGTACTAGTCCGTACTGGTCGGTTCTGGTCCGCAGTGGTCCTCGCTGGTCCATACTGCTCCGTCCTGGTCCGTACTGGTCCATAGTGCTCCGTACTGCCCCCTTGTGGTCCGTACTGGTCCCTAGTATTCCGTACTGGTCCGTACTGGTCCGTTCTGGTCCGTTCTGTTCCGCACTGGTCCGCACTGGTCCATACTGGTCCGCACTGGTCCATACTGGTCCGTTCTGGTCCGCACTGGTCTGTTCTGGTCCGCACTGGTCCATACTGGTCCGTACTGGTCCGTTCTGGTCCGTACTGGTCTGTTCTGGTCCGCACTGGTCCATACTGGTCCGTTCTGCTCCGCACTTGTCTGTTCTGGTCCGCACTGGTCCATACTGGTCCATACAGGTCCGTACTGGTCCGTACTGGTCTGTTCTGCTCCGTACTGGTCCATACTGGTCCGTTCTGGTCCGTACTGTTCCATAGTGGTCCGTTCTGGTACGTTCTGGTCTGTACTGGTCCATACTGGTCCGTACTGGTCCGTTCTGGTCCGTACTGGTCCATAGTGTTCCGTACTTGTCCCTACTGTTCCGTACTGGTCCCTACCAGTCCGTACTGGTCCGTTCTGGTACGTTCTGTTCCATAGTGGTCCGTACTAGTCCGTACTGGTCGGTTCTGGTCCGCAGTGGTCCTCGCTGGTCCATACTGCTCCGTCCTGGTCCGTACTGGTCCATAGTGCTCTGTACTCCCCCCTTGTGGTCCGTACTGGTCCCTAGTATTCCGTACTGGTCCGTACTGGTCCGTTCTGGTCCGTACTGGTCCATAGTGGTCCGTACTGGTCTATTCTGGTCCGTACTGGTCCATAGTGTTCCGTGCTGGTCCATACTGGTCCGTACTGGTCCGTTCTGGTCTGCCCTTGTCCATACTGGTCCATACTGGTCCGCACTGGTCCATACTGGTCCATACTGGTCCGTACTGGTCCTTACTGGTCCATACCGGTCCATACTGGTCCGTACTGGTCCATACTGGTCTGCCCTTGTCCATACTGGTCCGTACTGGTCCGTACTGGTCCGTACTGGTCCATAGTGCTCCGTACTGCCCCCTAGTGGTCCGTACTGACCCCTAGTGGTCCGTACTGGTCACTAGTAGTCCGTACTGGTCCGTACTGGTCCGTTCTGGTCCGTTCTGCTCCGTACTGGTCCATAGTGGTCCATTCTGGTCCGTACTGGTCCATAGTGTTCCGTGCTGGTCCATACTGGTCCATACTGGTCCGTTCTGGTCCGCACTGGTCCATACTGGTACGTTCTGTTCCATAGTGGTCCGTACTAGTCCGTACTTGTCCGTTCTGTTCCGCACTGGTCCGCACTGGTCCATACTGGTCCGCACTGGTCCATACTGGTCCGTACTGGTCCGTACTGGTCTGTTCTGGTCCGCACTCGTCCATACTGGTCCGTTCTGGTCCGTACTGTTCCATAGTGGTCCGTACTGCTCCGTTCTGGTCCGTACTGGTCCATAGTGGTCCGTACTGGTCCGCACTGGTCTGCCCTTGTCCATACTGGTCCATACTGGTCCGCACTGGTCCATACTGGTCCATACTGGTCCATACTGGTCCGTACTGGTCCGTACTGGTCCGTACTGGTCCATAGTGCTCCGTACTGCCCCCTAGTGGTCCGTACTGGTCACTAGTAGTCCGTACTGGTCCGTACTGGTCCGTTCTGGTCCGTTCTGCTCCGTACTGGTCCATAGTGGTCCATTCTGGTCCGTACTGGTCCATACTGGTCCATACTGGTCCGTACTGGTCCGTCCTGGTCCGTATTGGTCCCTACTATCCATACTGGTCCATACTGGTCCATACAGGTCCGTTCTGGTCCGCACTGGTCCATACTGGTCCGCAATGGTCCGTACTGGTCCGTACTGACCCATACTGGTCCGTACTGGTCCGTACCGGTCCGTACCCGTCCATACTGGTCCGTACTGGTCCATACTAGTCTGTACTGGTCTATTCTGGTCCGTACTGGTCCATAGTGTCCCGTGCTGGTCCGTACTGGTCCGTTCTGGTCTGCCCTTGTCCATACTGGTCCGTACTGGTCCGCACTGGTCCATACTGGTCCATACTGCTCCGTACTGGTCCGCACTGGTCCATACCGGTCCATACTGGTCCGTACTGGTCCGTACTGGTCTGCCCTTGTCCATACTGGTCCGTACTGGTCCATAGTGCTCCGTACTGCCCCTAGTGGTCCGTACTGGTCACTAGTAGTCCGTACTGGTCCGTACTGGTCCGTTCTGGTCCGTTCTGCTCCGTACTGGTCCATAGTGGTCCATTCTGGTCCGTACTGGTCCATACTGGTCCATACTGGTCCGTACTGGTCCGTCCTGGTCCGTATTGGTCCCTACTATCCATACTGGTCCATACTGGTCCATACAGGTCCGTTCTGGTCCGCACTGGTCCATACTGGTCCGCAATGGTCCGTACTGGTCCGTACTGACCCATACTGGTCCGTACTGGTCCGTACCGGTCCGTACCCGTCCATACTGGTCCGTACTGGTCCATACTAGTCTGTACTGGTCTATTCTGGTCCGTACTGGTCCATAGTGTCCCGTGCTGGTCCGTACTGGTCCGTTCTGGTCTGCCCTTGTCCATACTGGTCCGTACTGGTCCGCACTGGTCCATACTGGTCCATACTGCTCCGTACTGGTCCGCACTGGTCCATACCGGTCCATACTGGTCCGTACTGGTCCGTACTGGTCTGCCCTTGTCCATACTGGTCCGTACTGGTCCGCACTGCTCCATACTGGTCCATAGTGCTCCGTACTGCCCCCTAGTGGTCCATATTGGTCACTAGTAGTCCGTACTGGTCCGTACTGGTCCGTTCTGCTCCGTACTGGTCCATAGTGGCCCGTACTGGTCCATTCTGGTCCGTACTGGTCCATAGTGTTCCGTGCTGGTCCATTCTGGTCCGTACTGGTCCATAGTGTTCCGTGTTGGTCCATACTGGTCCATACTGGTCCGTACTGGTCCTTACTGGTCCATACCGGTCCATACTGGTCCGTACTGGTCCATACTGGTCTGCCCTTGTCCATACTGGTCCGTACTGGTCCGCACTGGTCCTTACTGGTCCGCACTGGTCCATACTGGTCCGTACTGGTCTGTTCTGGTCCGCACTGGTCCATACTGGTCCGTTCTGGTCCGTACTGTTCCATAGTGGTCCGTTCTGGTCCGTTCTGGTCCGTACTGGTCCATAGTGGTCCGTACTGGTCCGTTCTGGTCCGTACTGGTCCATAATGATCCGTACTGGTCCCTACCGGTCCGTACTGGTCCTTACCAGTCCGTACTGGTCCGTTCTGGTCCGTACTGTCCCATAGTGATCCGTACTAGTCCGTACTGGTCCGTTCTGGTACGTTCTGTTCCATAGTGGTCCGTACTAGTCCGTACTGGTCGGTTCTGGTCCGCAGTGGTCCTCGCTGGTCCATACTGCTCCGTCCTGGTCCGTACTGGTCCATAGTGCTCCGTACTGCCCCCTTGTGGTCCGTACTGGTCCCTAGTATTCCGTACTGGTCCGTACTGGTCCGTTCTGGTCCGTTCTGTTCCGCACTGGTCCGCACTGGTCCATACTGGTCCGCACTGGTCCATACTGGTCGTTCTGGTCCGCACTGGTCTGTTCTGGTCCGCACTGGTCCATACTGGTCCGTACTGGTCCGTTCTGGTCCGTACTGGTCTGTTCTGGTCCGCACTGGTCCATACTGGTCCGTTCTGCTCCGCACTTGTCTGTTCTGGTCCGCACTGGTCCATACTGGTCCATACTGGTCCGTACTGGTCCGTACTGGTCTGTTCTGCTCCGTACTGGTCCATACTGGTCCGTTCTGGTCCGTACTGTTCCATAGTGGTCCGTTCTGGTACGTTCTGGTCTGTACTGGTCCATACTGGTCCGTACTGGTCCGTTCTGGTCCGTACTGGTCCATAGTGTTCCGTACTTGTCCCTACTGTTCCGTACTGGTCCCTACCAGTCCGTACTGGTCCGTTCTGGTACGTTCTGTTCCATAGTGGTCCGTACTAGTCCGTACTGGTCGGTTCTGGTCCGCAGTGGTCCTCGCTGGTCCATACTGCTCCGTCCTGGTCCGTACTGGTCCATAGTGCTCTGTACTCCCCCCTTGTGGTCCGTACTGGTCCCTAGTATTCCGTACTGGTCCGTACTGGTCCGTTCTGGTCCGTACTGGTCCATAGTGGTCCGTACTGGTCTATTCTGGTCCGTACTGGTCCATAGTGTTCCGTGCTGGTCCATACTGGTCCGTACTGGTCCGTTCTGGTCTGCCCTTGTCCATACTGGTCCATACTGGTCCGCACTGGTCCATACTGGTCCATACTGGTCCGTACTGGTCCTTACTGGTCCATACCGGTCCATACTGGTCCGTACTGGTCCATACTGGTCTGCCCTTGTCCATACTGGTCCGTACTGGTCCGTACTGGTCCGTACTGGTCCATAGTGCTCCGTACTGCCCCCTAGTGGTCCGTACTGACCCCTAGTGGTCCGTACTGGTCACTAGTAGTCCGTACTGGTCCGTACTGGTCCGTTCTGGTCCGTTCTGCTCCGTACTGGTCCATAGTGGTCCATTCTGGTCCGTACTGGTCCATAGTGTTCCGTGCTGGTCCATACTGGTCCATACTGGTCCGTTCTGGTCCGCACTGGTCCATACTGGTACGTTCTGTTCCATAGTGGGTCCGTACTAGTCCGTACTTGTCCGTTCTGTTCCGCACTGGTCCGCACTGGTCCATACTGGTCCGCACTGGTCCATACTGGTCCGTACTGGTCCGTACTGGTCTGTTCTGGTCCGCACTCGTCCATACTGGTCCGTTCTGGTCCGTACTGTTCCATAGTGGTCCGTACTGCTCCGTTCTGGTCCGTACTGGTCCATAGTGGTCCGTACTGGTCCGCACTGGTCTGCCCTTGTCCATACTGGTCCATACTGGTCCGCACTGGTCCATACTGGTCCATACTGGTCCATACTGGTCCGTACTGGTCCGTACTGGTCCGTACTGGTCCATAGTGCTCCGTACTGCCCCCTAGTGGTCCGTACTGGTCACTAGTAGTCCGTACTGGTCCGTACTGGTCCGTTCTGGTCCGTTCTGCTCCGTACTGGTCCATAGTGGTCCATTCTGGTCCGTACTGGTCCATACTGGTCCATACTGGTCCGTACTGGTCCGTCCTGGTCCGTATTGGTCCCTACTATCCATACTGGTCCATACTGGTCCATACAGGTCCGTTCTGGTCCGCACTGGTCCATACTGGTCCGCAATGGTCCGTACTGGTCCGTACTGACCCATACTGGTCCGTACTGGTCCGTACCGGTCCGTACCCGTCCATACTGGTCCGTACTGGTCCATACTAGTCTGTACTGGTCTATTCTGGTCCGTACTGGTCCATAGTGTCCCGTGCTGGTCCGTACTGGTCCGTTCTGGTCTGCCCTTGTCCATACTGGTCCGTACTGGTCCGCACTGGTCCATACTGGTCCATACTGCTCCGTACTGGTCCGCACTGGTCCATACCGGTCCATACTGGTCCGTACTGGTCCGTACTGGTCTGCCCTTGTCCATACTGGTCCGTACTGGTCCGCACTGCTCCATACTGGTCCATAGTGCTCCGTACTGCCCCTAGTGGTCCATATTGGTCACTAGTAGTCCGTACTGGTCCGTACTGGTCCGTTCTGCTCCGTACTGGTCCATAGTGGCCCGTACTGGTCCATTCTGGTCCGTACTGGTCCATAGTGTTCCGTGCTGGTCCATTCTGGTCCGTACTGGTCCATAGTGTTCCGTGTTGGTCCATACTGGTCCATACTGGTCCGTACTGGTCCTTACTGGTCCATACCGGTCCATACTGGTCCGTACTGGTCCATACTGGTCTGCCCTTGTCCATACTGGTCCGTACTGGTCCGCACTGGTCCTTACTGGTCCGCACTGGTCCATACTGGTCCGTACTGGTCCGTACTGGTCTGTTCTGGTCCGCACTGGTCCATACTGGTCCGTTCTGGTCCGTACTGTTCCATAGTGGTCCGTTCTGGTCCGTTCTGGTCCGTACTGGTCCATAGTGGTCCGTACTGGTCCGTTCTGGTCCGTACTGGTCCATAATGATCCGTACTGGTCCCTACCGGTCCGTACTGGTCCTTACCAGTCCGTACTGGTCCGTTCTGGTCCGTACTGTCCCATAGTGATCCGTACTAGTCCGTACTGGTCCGTTCTGGTACGTTCTGTTCCATAGTGGTCCGTACTAGTCCGTACTGGTCTGTTCTGGTCCGCAGTGGTCCTCGCTGGTCCATACTGGTCCGTCCTGGTCCGTACCGGTCCATACTGCTCTGTACTCCCCCCTTGTGGTCCGTACTGGTCCCTAGTATTCCGTACTGGTCCGTACTGGTCCGTTCTGGTCCGTACTGGTCCATAGTGGTCCGTACTGGTCTATTCTGGTCCGTACTGGTCCATAGTGTTCCGTGCTGGTCCATACTGGTCCGTACTGGTCCGTTCTGGTCTGCCCTTGTCCATACTGGTCCATACTGGTCCGCACTGGTCCATACTGGTCCATACTGGTCCGTACTGGTCCATACTGGTCGGTACTGGTCCGTACTGGTCCATAGTGCTCCGTGCTGGTCCATACTGGTCCGTACTGGTCCGTTCTGGTCTGCCCTTGTCCATACTGGTCCATACTGGTCCGCACTGGTCCATACTGGTCCATACTGGTCCATACTGGTCCGTACTGGTCCGTACTGGTCCGTACTGGTCCATAGTGCTCCGTACTGCCCCCTAGTGGTCCGTACTGGTCACTAGTAGTCCGTACTGGTCCGTACTGGTCCGTTCTGGTCCGTTCTGCTCCGTACTGGTCCATAGTGGTCCATTCTGGTCCGTACTGGTCCATAGTGTTCCGTGCTGGTCCATACTGGTCCATACTGGTCCGTTCTGGTCCGCACTGGTCCATACTGGTACGTTCTGTTCCATAGTGGTCCGTACTAGTCCGTACTTGTCCGTTCTGTTCCGCACTGGTCCGCACTGGTCCATACTGGTCCGCACTGGTCCATACTGGTCCGTACTGGTCCGTACTGGTCTGTTCTGGTCCGCACTGGTCCATACTGGTCCGTTCTGGTCCGTACTGTTCCATAGTGGTCCGTACTGGTCCGTTCTGGTCCGTACTGGTCCATAGTGGTCCGTACTGGTCCGTTCTGGTCCGTACTGGTCCATACTGGTCCGTAGTGTTCCCTACCGGTCCGTACTGGTCCCTACCAGTCCGTACTGGTCCGTTCTGGTACGTTCTGTTCCATAGTGGTCCGTACTAGTCCGTACTGGTCGGTTCTGGTCCGCACTGGTCCTCACTGGTCCATACTGGTCCGTCCTGGTCCGTACTGGTCCACACTGCTCCGTACTGCCCCCTTGTGGTCCGTACTGGTCCCTAGTATTCCGTACTGGTCCGTGCTGGCCGTTCTGGTCCGTTCTGTTCCGCACTGGTCCGCACTGGTCCATACTGGTCCGCGCTGGTCCATACTGGTCCGTTCTGGTCCGTACTGGTCTGTTCTGGTCCGCACTGGTCCATACTGGTCCGTACTGGTCCATACTGGTCCGTACTGGTCTGTTCTGGTCCGCAATGGTCCATACTGGTACGTTCTGTTCCATAGTTGTCTGTACTAGTCCGTGCTTGTCCGTTCTGTTCCGCACTGGTCCGCACTGGTCCATACTGGTCCGCACTGGTCCATACTGGTCCGTACTGGTCCGTACTGGTCTGTTCTGGTCCGTACTGTTCCATAGTGGTCCGTACTGGTCCATACTGGTCCATACTGGTCCGCTCTGGTCCGCAATGGTCCATACTGGTACGTTCTGTTCCATAGTTGTCTGTACTAGTCCGTGCTTGTCCGTTCTGTTCCGCACTGGTCCGTACTGGTCCATACTGGTCCGCACTGGTCCATACTGGTCCGTACTGGTCCGTACTGGTCTGTTCTGGTCTGCACTGGTCCATACTGGTCCGTACTGGTCCGTTCTGCTCCATACTGGTCTATAGTGGTCCGTACTGGTCCATACTGGTCCGTAGAGTTCCCTATTGGTCCGTTCTGGTCCGTACTGGTCCATACTGGTCCATACTGGTCCGTACTGGTCCATACTGGTCCATACTGGTCCGACCGGTCCATACTGGTCCGTACTGGTCCATACTGGTCTGCCCTTGTCCATACTGGTCCGTAGTGGTCCGTACTGGTCCGTACTGGTCCGCTCTGGTCCATACTGGTCCGTACTGGTCCATACTGGTCCACACTTGTCCGGTCTGGTCCGTACTGGTCCATACTAGTCCGTTCTGTTCCGCACTGGTCCGCTCGGGTCCATACTGGTCCATAGTGGTCCGTTCTGGTCCGTACTGGTCCGTACTGGTCCGTCCTGGACTGTTCTGGTCCATACTGGTCCGTCCTGGTCCGCAATGGCCCGTACTGGTCCGCAATGGTC
>NW_027099579.1:0-29208 GCF_031753505.1 Anomalospiza imberbis | reverse complement strand
GGGGATTTTGGGGTGTCTCAGTGGATTTTTGGGGTCTGTGGGATTTTGGGGTGTCTCAGTGGGATTTTGGGGGGTCTCAGTGGATTTTTGGGGTCTGTGGTATTTGGGGGGTCTCAGTGGATTTTTGGGGGGTCTCAGTGGATTTTTGGGGTGTCTTAGTGGGATTTTGGGGTGTCTCAGTGGATTTTTGAGGTGTCTTAGTGGGATTTTGGGGGTCTCAGTGGATTTTGGGGGGGTCTCAGTGGATTTTTGGGGGGTCTCAGTGGATTTTGGGGTGTCTCAGTGATGGGGCTGTCTCAGTGGATTTTTGGGGGGGTCTGTGGGATTTGGGGGTGTCAGTGGGATTTTGGGGGTGTCAGTGGGATTTTGGGGGGTCTCAGTGGATTTTTGGGGGTGTCTCAGTGGGATTTTGGGGTGTCTCAGTGATGGGGGTGTCTCGGTGGATTTTGGGGTGTCTCAGTGATGGGGGTGTCTCGGTGGATTTTGGGGGGGTCTCAGCGATTTTTGGGGTATTTTCCGAGCCCCCCCCAGCGCTGGGGGCGCACTGGGGGGGTCTGTGGTATTTGGGGTGTCTCAGTGGATTTTTGGGGGGGTCTCAGTGGGATTTTGGGGTGTCTCAGTGATGGGGGTGTTTCGGTGGATTTTGGGGGGGTCTCAGCGATTTTTGGGGTATTTTCCGAGCCCCCCCCCAGCGCTGGGGCGCACTGGGGGTGTCTCAGTGGGATTTTGGGGGGGTCTGTGGTATTTTGGGGTGTCTCAGTGATGGGGGTGTCTCAGTGGATTTTGGGGGTGTCTCAGCGGTTTTTGGGGTGTCTCGGTGGATTTTGGGGGGGGTCTCAGCGGGATTTTGGGGTGTCTCAGTGGGATTTTGGGGGGTCTCAGCGGGATTTTGGGGTGTCTCAGTGATGGGGGTGTCTCGGTGGATTTTGGGGGGGTCTCAGCGATTTTTGGGGTATTTTCCGACCCCCCCCCCCCCAGCGCTGGGGGCACACTGGGGGTGTCTCAGTGGATTTTTTGAGGTCTGTGGTATTTGGGGGGTCTCAGTGGGATTTTGGGGTGTCTCAGTGATGGGGGTGTTTCGGTGGATTTTGGGGGGGTCTCAGCGATTTTTGGGGTATTTTCCGAGCCCCCCCCCAGCGCTGGGGGCGCACTGGGGGGGTCTGTGGGATTTGGGGGTGTCTCAGTGGATTTGGGGGGGGTCTCAGCGGGATTTTGGGGTGTCTCAGTGATGGGGGTGTCTCGGTGGATTTTGGGGGGGTCTCAGCGATTTTTGGGGTATTTTCCGAGCCCCCCCCAGCGCTGGGGGCGCACGCCGGGGCCGTTTTGGGGCTCGCCCTGGGCTGGCTCGAGGCCTGGGACGGCGCCGCCCTCTGGGCCACGCTCGCGCTCAGGTGAGCCCGGGGGGGTCCCGGGGGGGATTTTGGGGGACCCCCCCCCAAAAATGACCCTGACCCCCCCCTTTCTCCCCCCCCAGCGTCCCCCCGGCCGTGACGGAGCTGCTGCTGCTGGGCCGGGTCCTGCTCTGCCACCGGGGGGCGCTGTGAGCGCGGGGGGGGGTCCCCGAAACCCCCCGGGACCCCCGAACATCGGGACCACCCCCAGCATCACCCTGGGGGTCCCCAAAACCTCTCCAGGGGTCCCCAAAACCCCCCCGGGACCCCCGAAAATCGGGACCACCCCCAGCATCACCCTGGGGGTCCCCAAAACCTCTCCAGGGGTCCCCAAAACCCCCCCGGGACCCCCAAAAATCGGGACCCCCCCCCCAGCATCACCTTGGGGGTCCCCAAAACACCCCCAGGGGTCCCCAAAACCCCCCCAGGGGTCCCCAAAATCCTCCGAGGGTCCCCGAAACCCCCCCGGGACCCCCGAAAATCGGGACCACCCCCCCAGCATCACCCTGGGGGTCCCCAAAACCCTTCAGGGGTCCCCAAAATCCTCCGAGGGTCCCCGAAACCCCCCCGGGACCCCCGAACATCGGGACCACCCCCCCAGCATCACCCTGGGGGTCCCCAAAATCCCCCCAGGGGTCCCCAAAAATCGGGACCACCCCCAGCATCACCCTGGGGGGTCCCCAAAACCTCTCCAGGGGTCCCCAAAACCCCCCCGGGACCCCCAAAAATCGGGACCACCCCCCCAGCATCACCCTGGGGGTCCCCAAAACCCTTCAGGGGTCCCCAAAAATCGGGACCCCCCCCAGTATCACCCTGGGGGTCCCCAAAACCCTTCAGGGGTCCCCAAAAATCGGGACCCCCCCCAGCATCACCCTGGGGGTCCCCAAAACCCGTCAGGGGTCCCCCAAAATCCCCCTTGGCCCCCCCAAAACCCCTTGAGGAACCCCCAAAATCCCCCTGGGGGTCCCCAAAATCCCCCTGGGGGTCCCCAAAACCCCTTCAGAGGTTCCTAAAATCCCCCTTGCCCCCCCAAAACCCCTTGAGGAACCCCCAAAATCCCCCTGGGGATCCCCAAACCCTTCGGTGGTCCCCAAAATCCATTCAGGAACCCCCAAAATCCCCCTGGGGGTCCCCAAAACCCTTCGGGGGTCCCCAAAATCCATTCAGGAACCCCCAAAATCCCCCTTGCCCCCCCCAAATCCCTTCAGGAACCCCCAAAATCCCCCTGGGGGATCCCCAAAATCCCCCTTGCCCCCCGCAAAATCCATTCAGGAACCTCCAAAATCCCCCTGGGGGTCCCCAAAATCCCCCTGGGGGTCCCCAAAACCTTTCAGGGGTCCCCAAAATCCCCCCTGCACCCCCAAAATCCATTCAGGAACCCCCAAATTCCCCTTGCCCCCCCCAAAACCCCTTCAGGCACCCCCAAAATCCCCCTGGGGATCCCCAAAATCCCCCTGGGGATCCCCAAAATCCCCCTTGCCCCCCCCAAAATCCCTTGAGGAACCCCCAAAATCCCCCTGGGGGTCCCCAAAACCTTTCAGGAACCCCCAAAATCCCCCTGGGGATCCCCAAAATCCCTTCAGGAACCCCCAAAATCCCCCTTGCCCCCCCCCAAAATCCCCCTGGGGATCCCCAAAATCCCCCTGGAATCCCCAAAATCCCTTCAGGAACCCCCAAAATCCCCCTTGCCCCCCCCAAAATCCCCCCCCCCCGCCGCTCGCGCCGAATCCCCCGATTTCCCGCGCCCGCCCCGCGCCGCGGCGCCCTCCATGCAAATGAGCCGCGCGCGGTGCACGCCGGGAGCCACGCGGGGCCGATTCCGGTCCGGGAGCTGCGCGGAAACTCCCGCCGGAACGGGGATTTTGGGGAGGGGGGAGTCGGGGAGGGTCTCCGGGGGGTCCCGCGGGGGTCGCGGCCGGGGCTCGGCGGCGTGGCCGTGAGCGGGGCGGGGGCGGCGCGGCCTGGGCAGCCCCGGCGGGCGCCATCTTGGGCATCGTCAGTGCGGTACATCCTAGCCTGCCCCGCCCCTGCGGGCAGCGCGTGATGAGCGCGGCGCGATGACGTCGGTGATTACGTCACGCCGGCGCGCGGGGGCGCGCACGAAACCCCTCCCCCCCGTCGCAACAACGGGGGGGGGGCGGGGCCCCCGCGACGCCCACGACTCTGACTGCGCCTGCGCGGGGCCGGCCGGGGTGTACCGCCGGGGGGAGGGGCCATGTCCTTATATGGTGATGGTGACGTCATCGCGGCCACGACTCTGACTGCGCCTGCGCGGGGCCGGCCGGGGTGTACCGCCGGGGGAGGGGCGGTGTCCTTATATGGTAATGGTGACGTCATCGCGGCACCCACGACTCTGACTGCGCCTGCGCGGGGCCGGCCGGGGTGTACCGCCGGGGGGAGGGGCGGTGTCCTTATATGGTGATGGTGACGTCATCGCGGCACCCACGACTCTGACTGCGCCTGCGCGGGGCCGGCCGGGGTGTACCGCCGGGGGGAGGGGCGGTGTCCTTATATGGTGATGGTGACGTCATCGCGGTCACGACTCTGACTGCGCCTGCGCGGGGCCGGCCGGGTGCACCGCCGGGGGGAGGGGGCGGTGTCCTTATATGGTAGTGGTGATGTCATCGCGGCCAGCGCCGTGGGCTTGTACTGGTTTGTACTGGGTTTTACTGGTTTGTACTGGGTTGTACTGGTTCGTACTGGTTTGTACTGGTTTGTACTGGTTTGTATTGGTTCGTACTGGGATGTACTGGTTCGTACTGGTTTGTACTGGTTCGTGCTGGGTTGTACTGGTTTGTACTGGTTTGTACTGGTTTGTACTGGTGTGCGGCTTTCCACGCCAGGGATTCCCCCCTGTTAGTGCCCTCCCAGTGCTCCCAGTATCCCCCCAGTGCCTTCCCAGTGCTCCCAGTAACCTCCCAGTGCTCCCAGTATCCCCCCAGTGCTCCCAGTATCCCCCCAGTGCCTTCCCAGTGCTCCCAGTATCCTCCCAGTGCTCCCAGTATCCCCCCAGTATCCCCTCAGTGCTCCCAGTATCCTCCCAGTGCTCCCAGTATCCCCCCAGTGCCTTCCCAGTGCTCCCAGTGTGCCTCCCAGTGCTCCCAGTATCCTCCCAGTGCTCCCAGTATCCCCCCAGTGCTCCCAGTATTCCCCCAGTGCTCCCAGTATCCCCCCAGTGCCTCCCCAGTGCTCCCAGTATCCCCCCAGTGCCCCCCAGTGCTCCCAGTATCCCTCCCAGTGCTCCCAGTATCCCCCCAGTGCCTTCCCAGTGCTCCCAGTATCCCCCCGTAACCTCCCAGTGCTCCCAGTATCCCCCCCAGTGCCTTCCCAGTGCTCCCAGTATCCCCCCAGTATCCCCTCAGTGCTCCCAGTATCCTCCCAGTGCTCCCAGTATCCCCCCAGTGCCTTCCCAGTGCTCCCAGTATCCCCCCAGTGCCTTCCCAGTGCTCCCAGTATCCCCCCAATGCTCCCAGTGTCCCTCCCAGTGCTCCCAGTATCCCCCCAGTGTCCCCCCAGTGCTCCCAGTATCCCCCCAGTGTCCCCCCAGTGCTCCCAGTGTCCCCCCAGTGCATTCCCAGTGCTCCCAGTATCCCCCCAGTGCTCCCAGTATCCCTCCCAGTGCTCCCAGTATCCCTCCCAGTGCTCCCAGTATCCTCCCCCCAGTGCTCCCAGTGTCCCCCCAGTGCCCTCCCAGTATCCCTCCAGTCACACCACATCACCTCCCAGTGCTCCCACTATCCCCCCAGTGCCTTCCCAGTGCTCCCAGTATCCCTCCCAGTATCCCCCCAGTGCTCCCAGTATCCCCCCAGTGCCCCCCAGTGCTCCCAGTATCCCCCCCAGTGCTCCCAGTATCCCCCCCAGTGCCCCCCAGTGCTCCCAGTATCCTCCCAGTGCTCCCAGTATCCCCCCAGTGCCTTCCCAGTGCTCCCAGTGTGCCTCCAGGCACACCACGTCACCTCCCAGTGCTCCCAGTATCCTCCCAGTGCCTTCCCAGTACTCCCAGTATCCTCCCAGTGCTCCCAGTATCCCCCCAGTGTCCCCCCAGTGCTCCCAGTATCCTCCCCCCAGTGCTCCCAGTATCCCCCCAGTGCCTTCCCAGTACTCCCAGTATCCTCCCAGTACTCCCAGTATCCTCCCAGTGCTCCCAGTATCCTCCCAGTGCTCCCAGTATCCCCCCAGTGCTCCCAGTATCCCCCCAGTGCTCCCAGTATTCCCCCAGTGCTCCCAGTATCCCCCCAGTGCCTTCCCAGTGCTCCCAGTATCCCCCCAGTGCCCCCCAGTGCTCCCAGTATCCCTCCCAGTGCTCCCAGTATCCCCCCAGTGCTCCCAGTATCCCCCAGTGCTCCCAGTATCCCCCCCAGTGCCTTCCCAGTGCTCCCAGTATCCCCCCAGTGCTCCCAGTGTCCCTCCCAGTGCTCCCAGTATCCCCCCCAGTGCCTTCCCAGTATGGTCCCAGTGCTCCCAGTATCCCCCCAGTGCTCCCAGTATCCCCCCCAGTGCCTTCCCAGTATCCCCCCAGTGCCTTCCCCAGTGCTCCCAGTATGTCTCCCAGTGCTCCCAGTATCCCCCCAGTGCCTTCCCAGTGCTCCCAGTATGTCTCCAGGCACACCGCGTCCACCCCCAGTGCTCCCAGTATGGTCCCAGTGCTCCCAGTATGGTCCCAGTGCTCCCAGTAACCCGTGCAGCTGCTTCTCGGAGCCAGTGCTCCCAGTGCTCCCAGTGCTCCCAGTTACTGCCGGACTTTATTTGGTGGCCCACAGGTGACAATGGGGGCTCAGGGTGGCCAGGGGTGGCTCCCAGGTGACATTGGGTGGCCCAGAGGTGACCCGGGTGGCTCAGGGTGGCCATGGGTGGCTCTCAGGTGACATTGTGGGCTCCTAGGTGACCCAGGTGGCTCAGAGGTGACAATGGGGGCTCAGGGTGGCCATGGGTGGCTCCCAGATGCCACAGGTGGCTCCCAGGTGACACTGGGGGCTCCCAGGTGGCTCAGAGGTGACATCAGGGGCTCCCAGGTGACACTGGGGGCTCCCAGGTGACCCGGGTGGCTCCCAGGTGACCCGGGTGGCTCCAGGTGACACTGGGGGCTCCCAGGTGACCCGGGTGGCTCCCAGGTGACCCGGGTGGCTCCCGGGTGGCTCCCAGGGCGGCTCCGGGGCTCCACAGGCTCCCCTCAGGAGGTGCAGCAGAAGAGTTTGACGTCGTTGAGGCCGCTGCCGTCCGAGGGGTGGCCGGCGTCGACGCGGGTGCGGATGCCGCAGACGCCGCAGGACGCGTCGCACCGGTGGCTCCAGGCGCCCCAGTCGCCGCGGTCCAGCCCCCCGGCCTGGCGCCGGAAGATCCCCTCCGAGCAGAGCACGGCCATGTTGTTGGCCGCCGTGTCGTCCCACGGGCCCCGCGCGGCCTCCACCATCAGCTGGAAGGACACCAGGCGCTCGCCGGGGGGACAGTGCAGCGGCGGCTGCCACTCGCCCAACCTGCGGGGACAAAGGGACGGGTTGGGTGGCGTTGGCCGTGACTGGGTGATGGACACCGTGGTTGGGTGGCGATGGCCATGGTTGGGTCATGGTGGCCATGGTTGGGTGGCATTGGCCATGGCTGGCAGTGGTTGGGTGGCATTGTCCATGGTTGGGTCATGGGTGACCATGGTTGGGTGGCGATGGCCATGGTTGGGTCATGGTGGCCATGGTTGGGTCATGGTTGGGTGGCATTGGCCATGGTTGGGTCATGGTGGCCATGGTTGGGTGGCATTGGCCATGGTTGGGTCATGGTTGGGTGGCATTGACCATGGTTGGGTCATGGTGGCCATGGTTGGGTCATGGTTGGGTGGCATTGGCCATGGTTGGGCCATGGTGGCCATTGTTGGGTGGCATTGGCCATGGTTGGGTCATGGTGGCCATTGTTGGGTCATGGTGGCCATGGTTGGGTCATGGTGGCCATGGTTGGGTCATGGTGGCCATGGTTGGGTCATGGTTGGGTGGCTTTGGCCATGGTTGGGTGGCGATGGCCATGGTTGGGTCATGGTGGCCATGGTTGGGTCATGGTTGGGTGGCATTGGCCATGGTTGGGTCATGGTGGCCATGGATGGGTGGCAATGGCCAGGGTTGGGTGGTGATGGCCATGGTTGGGTGACATTGCCCGTGGTTGGGCCGTGGTGACCACGGTTGTGCCATGGTGGCCATGGATTGGTCACAGTGGCCATCACTGGGTCATGGTCGTCATGGTTGGGCCATGGTCGTCATGGTTGGGCCATGGTGGCTATGGCTGGGTGTTGATGGCCACGGTTGGGTAACGATGGCCATGGTTGGGCCGTGGTGACCACGGTTGTGCCATGGTGGCCATGGATTGGTCACAGTGGCCATCACTGGCTCACGGCGGCCGTGGAAGGACACAATGGGCGGGTATCACCACACCTGGTGGCCACCAACACCAGCTCAGACGGTGGCCCAGGGCTACCAGAGACAGGGACCCCCAGGGCCACGCCCGCCCCCGCGGTCACTCACGGCCCCACGCTGGAGGCGACCACGTCCGTCCCCGTGTCACACAGCAGCCGGACCCCGTTCAGCCCCGTGTCGTCCCCGAAAAACCCCTGGTAGGGCTCCACCTGCCGAGCGTGTCCCCCAAACTGTCACCGCCGTGTCCCCAAACGCCCCTGTCACCCCCGGGTGTCCCTCTGTCACCCCCTGGGTGTCCCTCTGTCACCCCCTGGGTGTCCCTCTGTCACCCCCCCGTGTCCCCAAACCCCCCTGGGTGTCCCTCTGTCACCCCCTGGGTGTCCCTCTGTCACCCTCAGGGTGTCCCCAAACCCCCCTGGGTGTCCCTCTGTCACCCCCGGGGTGTCCCTCTGTCACCCCCATGTCCCCAAACCCCTCTGTCACCCCCGGGGTGTCCCCAAACTTTCACCCCCCGTGTCCCCAAACCCCCTGGGTGTCCCTCTGTCACCCCCGTGTCCCCAAACCCCCTTGTCACCCCCAGGGTGTCCCCAAACCCCCCTGTCACCCTCAGGGTGTCCCTCTGTCACCCCTGGGTGTCCCTCTGTCACCCCCCGTGTCCCCAAACCCCCCTGTCACCCCCTGGGTGTCCCTCTGTCACCCTCAGGGTGTCCCCAAACCCCCCGGGGTGTCCCTCTGTCACCCCCCGTGTCCCCAAACCCCCCGGGGTGTCCCTCTGTCACCCCCCGTGTCCCCAAACCCCCCCTGTCACCCTCAGGGTGTCCCTCTGTCACCCCCCGTGTCCCCAAACCCCCCTGGGTGTCCCTCTGTCACCCCCCGTGTCCCCAAACCCTCCTGTCACCCTCAGGGTGTCCCCAAACTTTCACCCGCTGTGTCCCCAAACCCCCCTGTCACCCCCTGGGTGTCCCTCTGTCACCCTCAGGGTGTCCCTCTGTCACCCCCCATGTCCCCAAACCCCCCTGTCACCCTCAGGGTGTCCCCCCGTGTCCCCTCGTCACCCCCGTCTTTGTGTCCCCCCAAAACTCCCCGTGTCCCCTCTGGGTGTGTCCCCGTGTCCCCCCCGTGTCCCCCCCATATCCTCGTGTCCCCAACCCCTGCCATGTCCCCTCCATGTCCCTGTCCCCGTATCCCCCCTCTGTCCCTGTCCCCGTGTCCCCCCCGTGTCCCCGTGTCCCCCCTTGTCACTGTCCCTGTGTCCCCCCCGTGTCCACCTGTCCTCCATGTCCCTGTCCCCGTGTCCCCCAAACCCCCAATGTCCCTGTCCCCGTGTCCCCCTGCCCCCCAATCCCCTCCTTGTCCCCTGTGTCCCTGTCCTCGTGTCCCCCAGCCCCACACGTCCCTGTCCCCGTGTCCCCTCTCTGTCCCCCTGTCCCCGTGTCCCCCCAAATCCCTGTCCCTGTGTCGCCTCCATGTCCCCGTGTCCCCCAACCCTTGCCATGTCCCTGTCCCCGTGTCCCCCCCGTGTCCCTGTCCTCCATGTCCCCGTGTCCCTGTCCCCGTGTCCCCCTGTGTCCCTCTGTCCCCGTGTCCCTGTCCCATGTCCCCCTGTGTCCCTCTGTCCCCGTGTCCCTGTCCCCGTGTCCCCCTGTGTCCCCCTGTCCCCGTGTCCCTGTCCCCGTGTCCCCCTGTGTCCCTCTGTCCCCGTGTCCCTGTCCCCATGTCCCTGTGTCCCTGTCCCCATGTCCCCCTGTGTCCCCCCTGTCCCCGTGTCCCTGTCCCCATGTCCCCCTGTGTCCCTCTGTCCCCGTGTCCCTGTCCCCATGTCCCCGTGTCCCTGTCCCCCATGTCCCCCTGTGTCCCTCTGTCCCCGTGTCCCCCCCATGTCCACGTGTTCCCCAACCCCCGCCATGTTCCCCCCGTGTCCCCCCATGTCCCTGTGTCCCCAAGTGCCCCCCGTGTCCCCCGTCCCTGTCCCCCTGTCCCCTCCGTGTCTGCCCCGTGTCCCCCCATGTCCCTGTCCCTGTCCCTGTCCCCATGTCCCTGTGTCCCCAATTGCCCCCCGTGTCCCCCGTCCCTGTCCCCCGTCCCCTCCGTGTCTGCCCCGTGTCCCCCCATGTCCCTGTCCCTGTCCCTCTCCCCATGTCCCTGTGTCCCCAAGTGTCCCCCGTGTCCCCCGTCCCTGTCCCCCGTCCCCTCCGTGTCTGCCCCGTGTCCCCCCATGTCCCTGTCCCTGTGTCCATGTCCCCATGTCCCTGTCCCTGTCCCCATGTCCCCGTGTCCCCCCGTCCCCATGTCCCTGTCCCCATGTCCCTGTGTCCCCCCGTCCCCGTGTCCCCCCGTCCCCATGTCCCTGTCCCCTGTGTCCCTGTCCCTGTCCCCATGTCCCTGTGTCCCCCAAGTGCCCCCCCGTGTCCCCCGTCCCTGTCCCCCTGTCCCCTCCGTGTCTGCCCCGTGTCCCCCCATGTCCCTGTCCCCATGTCCCTGTGTCCCCCGTCCCCGTGTCCCCGTGTCCCCCCGTCCCCGTGTCCCCATGTCCCTGTCCCTCTGTCCCCCTGTCCCTGTCCCCGTGTCCCCCCATCTCCCCATGTCACTGTCCCCGTGTCCCCATGTCCATGTCCTTGTCCCCATGTCCCTGTGTCCCCCCGTCTCCATGTCCGTGTCCCTGTGTCCCCCCGTGTCCCCAAGTCCCCCACCATGTCCCCACGTCCCCCCGTGTCCCCACATCCCCCCTCCGTGTCCCCGCCATGTCTCTGTCCCTGTGTCCCCTCTGTGTCCACCTGTCCCCCCATGTCCCTGTCCCCGTGTCCCCCAAACCCCCAATGTCCCTGTCCCCGTGTCCCCTCCATGTCCCCGTGTCCCCCAACCCTTGCCATGTCCCTGTCCCCGTGTCCCCCCCCGTGTCCCTGTCCCCATGTCCCCCTGTGTCCCTCTGTCCCCGTGTCCCTGTCCCCGTGTCCCTGTCATCCATGTCCCTGTGTCCCTGTCCCCATGTCCCCCGTGTCCCTCTGTCCCCGTGTCCCCCCTGTGTCCCTCTGTCCCCGTGTCCCTGTCTTCATGTCCCCGTGTCCCTGTCCCCATGTCCCCCTGTGTCCCTCTGTCCCTGTGTCCCTGTCCCCATGTCCCCCCTGTGTCCCTCTGTCCCCATGTCCCCCCCATGTCCACGTGTTCCCCAACCCCCGCCATGTTCCCCCCCGTGTCCCCCCATGTCCCTGTGTCCCCAAGTGCCCCCCGTGTCCCCCGTCCCTGTCCCCCTGTCCCCTCCGTGTCTGCCCCGTGTCCCCCCATGTCCCTGTCCCTGTCCCTGTCCCCATGTCCCTGTGTCCCCAAGTGCCCCCCGTGTCCCCTGTCCTGTCCCCCGTCCCCTCCGTGTCTGCCCCGTGTCCCCCCATGTCCCTGTCCCCATGTCCCCGTGTCCCCCTGTCCCCGTGTCCCCATGTCCCTGTCCCTCTGTCCCCCTGTCCCTGTCCCCGTGTCCCCCCATCTCCCCATGTCACTGTCCCCGTGTCCCCATGTCCATGTCCTTGTCCCCATGTCCCCGTGTCCCCCCATCTCCATGTCCGTGTCCCTGTGTCCCCCCGTGTCCCCAAGTCCCCCCACCATGTCCCCACGTCCCCCCGTGTCCCCACATCCCCCCTCCGTGTCCCCCGCCATGTCTCTGTCCCCGTGTCCCCTCCGTGTCCCCTCCGTGTCCCCCGTGTCCCACCTTCAGCTGGACCCCGACGGCGAAGGACCCCGGGGGACAGAACTCGGCGTCCCCCCATTGTCCCCAGGGTCCCCCCGTTTGTCACCACCAGCGCTCCGGGCTCGTCCAACCCCCAGGTGAGGAAGGGCTCCTGGTGGGGGCTGGTGTGGCACATCTGGCGCTGCGAGGCCACCAAGCTCCCCCGGAGGGCCACCAGGGCCACCAAGAGGCGCAGGGACAGAGCCATGGCTGAGCCCCCCCTTCCCCCGGCGTCACCGCGGGATTTGTAACCGCCCCGAGGGGACAGTGACCGCGGGGGTGGCACTGGGAGGGCCACCTATGGGGAGGTGACACGTGTGTCCCCAACCCCGAGGTGTCACCGGTGGTGGGGGGCGGAGGGGAATGACCCAAGGGACATCCCGGGAGGAGTCTGGGGAGTTTTGCTTTCGTTTTGGGCTTTTTTGGGTTTCTTTTCCTGGAGTTGATCCCCAAATGTCCCAAAGCCACCAGGAGGTGCCACCACCAAGAGGTGCCACCACCAGGAGGTGCCACCACCAAGAGGTGCCACCACCAGGAGGGTCCCGACCCAGGTGGTGCCACTGAAACCGCAGGAAAAACAAAAACAAACCCAAAAACTCTCCGAAAATAATTGTAATGGTCACTTTTCCTCACTGGTTCCCAGTTCTCCCAGTATCCCCAGTATCCCCATCACCCATTCCCATCACTCCCAGTTCTCCCAGTATCCCCAGTTGCCGGTTCCAGCCCGCCCAGACGCGGTAGCGGTGGTTGAGCTTTGGGTGGCCGTGCAGGCCGTGGCGCGTGCCCAGTGTCCCCAGTGACCAATTCCCAGTATCCCCATCACCCATTCCCAGTTCTCCAGTATCCCCAGTATCCCCATCACCCATTCCCATCACTCCCAGTTCTCCCAGTATCCCCATCACCCATTCCCATCACTCCCATCACTCCCAGTTCTCCCAGTATCCCCAGTTGCCGGTTCCAGCCCCGCCCAGACGCGGTAGCGGTGGTTGAGCTTTGGGTGGCCGTGCAGGCCGTGGCACGTGCCCAGTGTCCCCAGTGACCAATTCCCAGTAGCCCCATCACCCATTCCCAGTTCTCCCAGTATCCCCAGTATCCCCATCACCCATTCCCATCACTCCCAGTTCTCCCAGTATCCCCAGTTGCCGGTTCCAGCCCCGCCCAGACGCGGTAGCGGTGGTTGAGCTTTGGGTGGCCATGCAGGCCGTGGCGCGTGCCCAGTGTCCCCAGTGACCACTTCCCAGTATCCCCCATCACCCATTCCCAGTTCTCCCAGTATCCCCAGTATCCCCATCACCCATTCCCATCACTCCCATCACTCCCAGTTCTCCCAGTATCCCCAGTTGCCGGTTCCAGCCCTGCCCACACCTGGTAGCGGTGGTTGAGCTTTGGGTGGCCGTGCAGGCCGTGGCGCGTGCCCAGTGTCCCCAGTGACCAATTCCCAGTATCCCCAGTATCCCCATCACCCATTCCCATCACTCCCATCACTCCCAGTTCTCCCAGTATCCCCAGTTGCCGGTTCCAGCCCCGCCCAGACGCGGTAGCGGTGGTTGAGCTTTGGGTGGCCGTGCAGGCCGTAGCGCGTGCCCAGCGCGCCCTGGGCGCAGGCGCGGCCGTAGAAGACGCGGCGCACGCGGGCGTGCAGCAGCGCCATGGCGCACAGCGCGCACGGCTCGCGCGTCACGAACACGTCGCAGCCCGACAGCAGGTACCCGCCCGTGACGTCATCGGCGCCGGGCGCGGCATCGGGCGCGGCACCGGGGCACTCGGCCGCCCCCGGGATGACGTAGCCCGTCAGGTCCACGGGGACGTCGCCGAGGGCCAGCAGGTCCAGGGGGATGTCGGCCACGGTGACGGCATTGGTGGCATCAGAGGTGGCACCAGGCGTGGCGCCAGGGGTGGCATCAGAGGTGACATCAGAGGAGGCACCGAGGTCCTTGGTCATTCCTGGGATCACATGACCCATCAGGTCCATGGGGACATCGGAGGTGACATCAGAGGTGGCACCGAGGTCCTTGGTCACTCCTGGGATCACATGACCCATCAGGTCCATGGTGACATCGGAGGTGGCATCAGAGGTGACATCGGGGTCCTTGGTCACTCCTGGGACGACATAGCCCGTGAGGTCCATGGGGACGTCGCCGTGGGCCAGCAGGTCCATGGGGATGTTTGCCACGGTGGCGTCACTGGTGTCACCTGGGGTGGCATCAGGGGTGGCACCGAGGTCCTTGGTCACCCCTGGGATCACGTGACCCATCAGGTCCATGGGGACATCGCAGGTGGCATCGGGGTCCAAGGTGACGTCACCGAGGGTGGAGTCGGTGTCACGCATGGTGACGTCACGGTGCCCGGCAATGACGTCATCAGAGCCGCCTTCGGCGGCGGTGCTGCCGCGCCCAACGGTGACCTTCCCGGCGATGACGTCACCGCCACCGGTGCTGACGTCACCGGCCGTGACCTTGGCAACCTTGGCCCCGACGCCGCCGTCCCCTCGCCCATCGCCGCTGTCCCCGGGGTGTCCCCTCCGCCGCGCCCTCCCCGTGACGTCACTGCCCGCCGCGATGATGTCACCGCGCCGCCGGTGACGCCGCGCCACCGCCGTGCTGTCCCCATCCCCAAGGCCACCGTGTCCTTGGTGGCCGCACCGTGATGTCCCCGTGCTGCCACCGATGTCACCGCGCCCTTGGTGACACTGCGGTGTCCCTGTGCTGTCCCCGTCCCCGATGTCACCTTCTCTTTGGTGACCACACCGCGCTGTCCCCACGCGGTCCCCTGGGCCTTGGTGGCCACACCCTGATGTCCCCACCGGCCCTTGGTGGCCACACTCTGATGTCCCCACTGGCCCTTGGTGGCCACACTCTGATGTCCCCATGCTGTCCCCACTGTCCCCTGGCCCTTGGTGGCCACACCCTGATGTCCCCGTGGGCCCTCGGTGGCCACACTCTGATGTCCCCACTGGCCCTTGGTGGCCACACTCTGATGTCCCCATGCTGTCCCCACTGTCCCCTGGCCCTTGGTGGCCACACTCTGATGTCCCCACTGGCCCTTGGTGGCCACACTCTGATGTCCCCATGCTGTCCCCACTGTCCCCTGGCCCTTGGTGGCCACACTCTGATGTCCCCACTGGCCCTTGGTGGCCACACTCTGATGTCCCCACAGGCCCTTGGTGGCCACACCCTGATGTCCCCATGGGCCCTCGGTGGCCACACCCTGATGTCCCCACTGGCCCTTGGTGGCCACACCCTGATGTCCCCACGATGTCACTGTCCTTGTCCCCAATGTCTCCTGGCCCTTGGTGGCCACACCATGATGTCCCCACAGGCCCTTGGTGGCCACACTGCGCTGTCCCCCACGCTGTCCCCTGGCCCTCGGTGGCCACACCCTGATGTCCCCACGCTGTCCCCTGGCCCTCGGTGGCCGCACCCTGGCTTCCCCACGCTGTCCCCTGGCCCTCGGTGGCCGCACCCTGATGTCCCCACGCTGTCCCCGCTGTCCCCTGGCCCTTGGTGGCCACACCCTGTTGTCCCCACGCTGTCCCCTGGCCCTCGGTGGCCGCACCCTGGCGTCCCCACGCTGTCCCCTGGCCCTTGGTGGCCACACCCTGATGTCCCCACAAGCCCTTGGTGGCCACACTGCGCTGTCCCCACGCTGTCCCCTGGCCCTCGGTGGCCGCACCCTGATGTCCCCACGCTGTCCCCTGGGCCTCGGTGGCCACACCCTGGCGTCCCCACGCTGTCCCCTGGCCCTCGGTGGCCGCACCCTGATGTCCCCACGCTGTCCCCTGGGCCTCGGTGGCCGCACCCTGGCGTCCCCACGCTGTCCCCTGGCCCTTGGTGGCCACACTGCGCTGTCCCCACGCTGTCCCCTGGCCCTCGGTGGCCACACCCTGATGTCCCCACAGGCCCTTGGTGGCCACACTGCGCTGTCCCCACGCTGTCCCCTGGCCCTCGGTGGCCGCACCCTGGCGTCCCCACGCTGTCCCCGCTGTCCCCCGGCCCTCGGTGGCCGCGCCGCGCCCGCGCCACGCGGGCGATGCAGTCCATGGCGGCGTGCCGCAGCGGGTGCCACCCGTCCCCGCCGGCGTCCCCGCGCCGGTCCCAGCCCACGGCCAGCACCCGCCCGCTGCGGGGGTCCAGCGCCGCCGCCCCCCGCGCCGCGCCCGGCGCCCGCGGCGCGCGCCACCGCCATGGCCGCGCGCGCCGCCGCCAGCTCCCGCGCGGACAGCGGCGGCGGCCGCGCCCGCGCCGCGCCCCGGCCCCGCCACGGCCACAGCCCCGCCGCCCGCGCCGCCCGCGCCTCCGCGCCGCACGCCGGCACGCGGCCCGGCACGCGGACGCGGAACGGACGGCCCAGGGCCGGCGGGGACGCGGCAGAGCCCAGCAGAGCCGCCAGCGCCGGGGAAATGGGGGGACTGGGAGAACTGGGAGCACTGGGGGAACTGAGAAAAATGGGGGGAATGGGGGAACTGGGGGGACTGGGAGCACTGGGGGGACTGAGGAAACTGGGGGAACTGGGGGAACTGGGGGGAATGGGAGCACTGGGGGGATTGGGGGAACTGGGGGAACTGGGGGGACTGGGGGGATTGGGGGAACTGGGGCAACTGGGGGAACTGGGAGCACTGGGGGGAATGGGGGAACTGGGGAAACTGGGGGGACTGGGAGAACTGGGGGGACTGGGAGCACTGGGGGGATTGGGGTGTTTGGGGAAATTGGGGGGACTGGGGGGACTGGGGAAACTGGGGGGAATGGGGGAACTGGGGGGACTGGGAGCACTGGGGTGACTGGGAGCACTGGGAGCACTGGGGAAACTGGGGGGCCTGCGGGGAATGGTACTGGGGGGACTGGGAGCACTGGGGGGAATGGCACTGGGGGAACTGGTCATACTGGGGGCACTGGGGGCACTGGTACTGGGGGGAATGGCACTGGGGGCACTGGTCATACTGGGGGCACTGGGGCAACTGGGGGCACTGGTCATACTGGGAGCACTGGGAGGAATGGCACTGGGGGAACTGGTCATACTGGGAGCACTGGGGGGAATGGCACTGGGGGCACTGGTCATACTGGGGGCACTGGGGGCACTGGTACTGGGGGCACTGGTGGCACTGGTGACAGCAGAGTCCTTGGTGGAACTGGTCATACTGGGAGGACTGGTGGCGCTGGGGGGAGTCGTACTGGTGGCACTGGGGACACCAGTGGAATGACCAGTGGAACTGGTCATACTGGGAGGACTGGTGGCGCTGGGGACACCAGTGGAACGACCAGTGGAACTGGTCATACTGGTGGCACTGGCAGCGCTGCTCTTACTGGTCAAACTGGTCCAGCTGGGGTCCTCAGAGTCCCAGGTCATGCTGGTGCCACTGGTGTTACTGGTGCCACTGGTGTTACTGGTGCCACTGGTGTTACTGGTGTTACTGGTGTTACTGGTGCTGCTGGTGCCACTGGTGTTACTGGTGTTACTGGTGTTACTGGTGCCACTGGTGTTACTGGTGCCACTGGTGTTACTGGTGCTGCTGGTGGCACTGGTGCTCCAGTCTTTACTGGTCTTACTGGTGTTACTGGTGCCACTGGTCTTACTGGTGTTACTGGTCGCAGTTCCAGCCCCAGGGGTGGCGGGTGACGTAATCGATGACGTCATCGGTGATGTCATCATCGGCGATGATGTAATCGATGGGGGCTGCGTCACCTGCGCGAGCCCAGTGCTCCCAGTAAGGGCTCCCAGTAACCCCCAGTGCTCCCAGTAACAGCTCCCAGTGACCCCAGTAACCCCCAGTGCTCCCAGTAACAGCTCCCAGTAACCCCCAGTGCTCCCAGTAAGGGCTCCCAGTAACCCCAGTGCTCCCAGTAATGGCTCCCAGTAACCCCCAGTGCTCCCAGTAAGGGCTCCCAGTAACCCCCAATGCCTTCCCAGTCCCTCCCAGTATATCCCAGTACATCCCAGTCCCTCCCAGTAACCCCAAGTATCCTCCCAGTGCCTCCCAGTATGTCCCAGTCCATCCCAGTCCCTCCCAGTCCATCCCAGTATAACCCAGTTCCCTCCTAGTCCATCCCAGTCCCTCCCAATATATCCTAGTGCCCCCAGTCCATCCCAGTGCCCTCCCAGTGCCTTCCAGTATATCCCAGTCCCTCCCAGTATATCCCAGTCTATCCCAATCCCTCCCAGTCCCCTCCCAGTACATCCCAGTCCCCTCCCAGTACATCCCAGCCCCTCCCACTCCATCCCAGTCCCGCCCAGTCCATCCCAGTCCCTCCCATTCTCTTCCAGTATAACCCAGTCCCCTCCCAGTATATCCCAGTCCCTTCCCAATCCCCTCCCAGTCCCTCCCAGTTTATCCCAGCCCCTCCCAGTCCATCCCAATCCCCTCCCAGTAAATCCCAGTCCCCTCCCAATATATCCCAGTGCCCACCCAGTACATCCCAGTCCCCTACCAGTATATCCCAGTGCCCTCCCAGTACATCCCAGTCTGTCCCAGTCCCTCCCAGTCTATCCCAATCCCCTCCCAGTTCCCTCCCAGTTCCCTCCCAGTCCATCCCAGTCCCTCCCAGTCCCTCCCAATCCCCTCCCAGTCCCTCCCAGTACATCCCAGTCCTTCCCAGTCCCTCCCAGTCTATCCCAATCCCCTCCCAGTCCCTCCCAGTTTATCCCAGCCCCTCCCAGTCCCTCCCAGTACCATCCCAGTCCCCTCCCAGTATATCCCAGTGCCCTCCCAGTCCCTCCCAATCCCCTCCCAGTCCCTCCCAGTACATCCCAGTCCCCTCCCAGTCTCTCCCAGTCCCCTCCCAGTCCCTCCCAATCCCCTCCCAGTCCCTCCAGTACATCCCAGTCCATCCCAGTCCCCTCCCAGTACATCCCAGTCCCCTCCCAGTCTATCCCAGTCCCCTCCCAGTCTATCCCAGTCCCGTCCCAGTCCCTCCCAGTCCCCTCCCTGTATATCCCAGTCCCCTCCCAGTACATCCCAGTCCCTCCCAGTATATCCCAGTCCCTCCCAATCCCCTCCCAGTCCCTCCCAGTACATCCCAGTACATCCCAGTCCATCCCAATCCCCTCCCAGTCCCCTCCCAGTCTATCCCAGTCCCTCCCAGTGCGTCCCAGTGCCCCCAGTACCGTGGGGGGGGGTCCAGCCCCAGCAGCAGCTCCGCCCCCCCGGGCCCCGCCCGGAGCCGCTTCAGGTGTCCCAGGTGGGGGAGGGGCGGCAGCGCCCGCAGCAGCCGCGGGGTCTCCCGGGGCAGCAGCAGGGGCGCCGCCCATCCCCCCAGCACCGGCAGGCCCCGCCCCCGCCCCTCCCCCCACCAGGGCACGGCCCGCGGGGGGGGCGGGGGGGGGAGGGGCGGCGGCGGCCCCGCCCCCACCTCCATGGGCGTGTCCTGGGGAGAGAGGGGGAGGGGCTTAGGGGGCAAGGGGGAGGGGCTGGAGGAGGTGGGGGAGGGGCTAGAGGAGGTGGGGGAGGGGATAAGAGGGAGGGGCTAAAGGGGTGGGGGAGGGGCTTGAAGAGTTGGGGGCTAAATGAGGTGGGGAGGGGTTAAAGGGTGGGGGAGGGGATAAGGGGGAGGGGGCTAAAGGGGTGGGGGAGGGGCTAATGGGTGGGGGAGGGGCTTGAAGAGTTGGGGGGCTAAATGAGGTGGGGGAGGGGCTAAAGGGTTGGGGAGGGGCTAAATGAGGTGGGGGAGGGGCTAAATGGGGCGGGGCTTAAGGAGTGGGGCTACAGGGGGAGGGGCTAAAGGGGGGTGGGGCTTAAGGGGAGGAGGTTAAATGAGGTGGGGAGGGGCTAAAGGGGTGGAGGAGGGGCTAAATTGGGTGGGGCTTTAAGGGGGAGGGGCTTTAAGGGGGTAAACGGGGTGTGGCTAAAGGGGGAGGAGCTAAGGGTGATGGGGAGGGGCTAAATAGGGTGGGGGGCTTAGGGGTGGCGTTTAGGGAGGGGGAGGGGCTAAATGGGGAGGGGGGCGGGGCTAAAGAAGGTGGGGCTTGGGGGGAGGGGCCAAAGGGGGGAGGGGCCCCCCAATATGGGGATCCCCCCAGTGCTCCCAGTTTGTGACCCCAGTGCCCCTCCCAGTATCCCCCCAGTGCTCCCAGTCCCTCCCAGTAACCGCCCAGTCCCTCCCAGTGCTCCCAGTTTCCCCCAGTACCTTCCCAGTGCTCCCAGTTTCCCCCAGTCCCTCCCAGTCCCTCCCAGTGCTCCCAGTTTCCCCCAGTACCTTCCCAGTGCTCCCAGTCCCCTCCCAGTCCCTCCCAGTTTCCCCCAGTACCTTCCCAGTGCTCCCAGTTTCCCCCAGTCCCTCCCAGTGCTCCCAGTACCTTCCCAGTGCTCCCAGTTTCCCCCAGTCCCTCCCAGTCCCTCCCAGTGCTCCCAGTTTCCCCCAGTCCCTCCCAGTCCCTCCCAGTTTCCCCCAGTCCCTCCCAGTACCTTCCCAGTGCTCCCAGTTTCCCCGCACGTGTCGCTTCCGCGCCGCCGCTCTGGCCCCGCCCCCGTGCGCCGATTGGCTGCGGGGCGGGAAGGGGCAGGGTCAGAGCCGGAACCACCGAGAGGGGGCGTGGCCGGGGCTGCAGCGCCCCCTGGCGGCCGGGAGGAGCCACGGCGGGGCTCCGACCAGCTCGGACCAGTTCGGACCAGTTCGGACCAGTTCGGACCAGTTTGGACCAGTTTGGACCAGTTCGGACCGGTCCGGACCAGTTCGGACCAGTCCGGACCGGTTCGGACCGGTTCGGACCAGTTCGGACCAGTTCGGACCAGTTCGGACCAGTTCGGACCGGTCCGGACCGGTCCGGACCAATTTGGACCAGTTCGGACCAGTTTGGACCAGTTCGGACCAGTTCGGACCAGTTCGGACCAGTCCGGACCAGTTCGGACCAGTTTGGACCAGTTTGGACCAGTTCGGACCAGTTCGGACCAGTCCGGACCGGTCCGGACCAGTTCGGACCAGTTCGGACCAGTCCAGACCAGTTTGGACCAGTCCGGACCAGTTCAGACCAGTCCAGGCACCAGTATGGGCCAGTTCAGACCAGTAGGGGTGAGTAGGGCACCAGTAGGGCACCAGTACGGCACCAGTACAGACCAGTACAGACCAGTACACACCAGTACAGACCAGTATAGACCCAGTACACACCAGTACAGACCAGTTTGCACCAGTACAGACCAGTACAGACCAGTACAGACCAGTACAGCACAAACTAGGAGCACTGGGAGCACTGGGAATCACAAACTGGGAGCACTGGGAGCACTGGGAATCACAAACTGGGAGCACTGGGAGTTACTGGGAATCGCAAACTGGGAGCACTGGGAGCACTGGGAATTACAAACTGGGAGTTACTGGGAATCACAAACTGGGAGCACTGGAGCACTGGGAATCACAAACTGGGAGCACTGGGAGCACTGGGAATCACACACTGGAGCACTGGGAGCACTGGGAATCACAAACTGGGAGCACTGGGAGTAACTGGGAGCACTGGGAGGTCAAACTGGGAGCACTGGGAGTTACTCAGAGTTACTGGGAGGCCAAACTGGGAGTTACTGGGAGCACTGGGAGCACTGGGAATCACAAACTGGGAGTTACTGGGAGTTACTGGGAATCACAAACTGGGAGCACTGGGAGTTACTGGGAATCACAAACTGGGAGCACTGGGAGCACTGGGAATCACAAACTGGGAGTTACTGGGAGTTACTGGGAATCACAACTGGGAGCACTGGGAACACTGGGAGCACTGGGAATCACAAACTGGGAGCACTGGGAGTTACTGGGAATCACAAACTGGGAGCACTGGGAGTTACTGGGAGCACTGGGAGGCCAACCTGGGAGCACTGGGAGCACTGGAATCACAAACTGGGAGCACTGGGAGCAGTGGGAATCACAAACTGGGAGTTACTGTGAGTTACTGGAATCACAAACTGGGAGCACTGGGAGTAACTGGGAATCACAAACTGGGAGCACTGGGAGCACTGGGAATCACAAACTGGGAGCACTGGGAGTTACTGGGAATCACAAACTGGGAGCACTGGGAGCACTGGGAATCACAAACTGGGAGCACTGGGAGCAGTGGGAATCACAAACTGGGAGTTACTGGGAATCACAAACTGGGAGTTACTGGGAATTACTGGGAATCACAAACTGGGAGCACTGGGAGCACTGGGAATCACAAACTGGGAGTTACTGGGAGTTACTGGGAGGCCAAACTGGGAGTTACTGGGAATCACAAACTGGGAGCACTGGGAGCACTGGGAGCACTGGGAATCACAAACTGGGAGCACTGGGAGTAACTGGGAGCACTGGGAGGTCAAACTGGGAGCACTGGGAGTTACTCAGAGTTACTGGGAGCACTGGGAGTTACTGGGAATCACAAACTGGGAGCACTGGGAGCACTGGGAGCACTGGGAATCACAAACTGGGAGCACTGGGAGTTACTGGAATCACAAACTGGGAGCACTGGGAGTTACTGGGAATCACAAACTGGGAGCACTGGGAGTTACTGGGAGCACTGGGAATCGCAAACTGGAGCACTGGGAGGTCAAACCGGTGTCACTGGTTTTTACTGGTCTTTACTGGGAGGAGCCCCCGGACCCCCCCGGAGGGGGGAGGGGGGGCTGGGGGGGGGGGAATTTGGGAAATTTTGGGGAATTTTGGGGAATTTGGGGAATTTTGCGGGAATTTTTTGGGATTTTGGGGAATTTTCGGGAATTTTTTTGGGAATTTTGGGGAATTTTCGGGAATTTTTGGGGGATTTTTGGGAATTTTTGGAGATTTTTGGGAATTTGTGGGAATTTTTTGGGAATTTTTTGGGAATTTTTTGGGAATTTTGGGAGATTTTTGGGAATTTTTGGGAATTTTTAGGGATTTTTTTTGGATTTTTGGGGAATTTTTTGGAATTTTTGGGGGATTTTTGGGATTTTTCCAGCATTTATTTGATTTTTTGGGGGATTTTTTTGGAATTTTTGGGAGGTTTTGGGAAATTTTAAGGAATTTTGGGGAATTTTTTTATTTTTTTGGAATTTTTTTGGGCGATTTTGGGGAGATTTTAGGAAATTTTAGGGAGTTTTGGTGGATTTGAGGGGATTTTTTGGAATTTTTGGGAGATTTTAGGGAATTTGGGGGATTTTTGGAATTTTTTTGGATTTTTTTGGGAATTTTTGGGGATTTTTTAGGAGATTTTGGGAAATTTTGGGAGATTTTAAGGAATTTTGGGGAATTTTTGGGGAGATTTTATGGAAATTTTGGGGATTTTTGGGGAGAATTTATGGAATTTTTTGGGATTTTTTGTTTTTGTTTTTTTATTTTTTAGATTTTTTGGGAGAATTTTTGGATTTTTGGGGGGATTTTTCGGGGGGATTTTTGAATTTTTGGGAGACTTTAGGAAATTTAGGGAAATTTTGGGGGAATTTTGGGGATTTATTGGAATTTTTTTGGAATATTTTGGGGAATTTTTTTTGGAATTTTTGGGAGATATAATGTATTTTTTCAGGAATTTTTGGGATTTTTGCATTTTTCAGGTTTTTTTTAGGATTTTGAGGGGATTTTTTTGAAAATTTGGGGGATTTTTAGGAGATATTAGGAAATTTTGGGGATTTTCCTTGGATTTTTCAGGATTTTTTTTTAATTTTTGGGGATTTTTTTGGGATTTTTGGGGAATTTTTTGGGGATTTTTGGTGGATTTTTATTTTTTTGGGGGAAATTTTTTTTTTAATTTTTGGGGGATTTTGGGGATTTCGTGGATTTTGGGTGGGATGTGGGATTTGGGGGGGGGTTGGGATAATTTGGGGGGCATTTTTTGCAATTTTTGGGAAAATTTTGGGGTTCATTTTGGGGACATTTTGGAATATTTCGGGGTTCATTTTTGGGGACATTTTTGGGTATTTTTGGACATTTTGGGGTTCGTTTTTGGGGATATTTTGGGGTTCATTTTGGGGTTATTTTGGAATATTTTGGGTTCATTTTGGGGTTATTTTGGAATATTTTGTGGTTCATTTTGGGGTTCTTTTTGGGACATTTTGGGACATTTTGGGGTCAATTTTGAGGCTATTTCAGGGATATTTCGGGGTCAATTTTGGGGACATTTTGGGGTTCATTTTGGGGGTATTTTCGGGATATTTTGGGATATTTCAGGGTCCATTTCGGGGTCCATTTTAGGGCTATTTTGGAATATTTTGGGGTTCATTTTGGGGTTCTTTTTGGGACATTTTGGGACATTTTGGGGCCAATTTTGAGGCTATTTCAGGGATATTTTGGGGACATTTTGGGTTCATTTTGGGGGTATTTCGGGATATTTTGGGGTCCATTTCGGGGTCCATTTTAGGGCTATTTTGGAATATTTTGGGGTCCATTTCGGGCCGTTTCGGGACATTTCAGGGTTCATTTCAGGTCCATTTCGGGGTTCATTTTGGGTCCATTTCGGAACATTTCGGGGTTCATTTTGGGTCCATTTCGGGTCCATTTCGGGGTTCGTTTTGGGTCCATTTCGGGTCCATTTCGGGGTTCGTTTTGGGTCCATTTCGGGTCCATTTTGGGGCCATTTCGGGACATTTCAGGTCCGTTTGGGGTTAATTTCGGGGCCATTTCAGGTCAATTTTGGGTCCATTTCGGGTCCATTTCGGGCTTCATTTTGGGGCCATTTCGGTTCATTTCGGGTCATTTTGGGGTTCATTTTGGGGACCATTTCAGGCCTTTTCGGGTCCATTTCAGGTCCATTTCGGGTCAATTTCAGGACATGTCGGGTCCATTTCGGGTCCATTTTGGGTCCATTTCAGGTCCATTTCAGGTCCATTTCGGGTCCATTTCGGGTCCATTTCGGGCCATTTCGGGTTCATTTCAGGACATTTCGGGGTTCATTTCGGGGTCCATTGTGGGGCCATTTCGGGACATTTCGGGGCCGTTTCAGGTCCATTTCAGGTCCATTTTGGGACATTTCGGGTTCATTTCGGGTCCATTTCGGGGTTCATTTCGGGTCCGTTTCAGGGCCATTTCGGGTCAATTTCGGGACATTTCGGGGTTCGTTTCGGGGCGGTTTCGGGTCCATTTCGGGTTCGTTTCGGTCCATTTCGGGTCTATTTTGGGGTTCATTTCGGGCCATTTCGGGGTTCGTTTTGGGGTTCGTTTTGGGTCCATTTCGGGGTTAATTTCGGGACATTTCGGGGTTCGTTTTGGGTCCATTTCGGGACATTTCGGGTTCATTTCGGGTTCGTTTCGGGTCCATTTCGGGGTTCATTTCGGGGTTCGTTTTGGGTCCATTCCGGGTCATTTCGGGTTCGTTTCGGGTCCATTTCGGGTTCGTTTCGGGGTTAGTTTCGGGTCAATTTCGGGTCATTTCGGGTTCGTTTCGGGTCCGTTTCGGCTCCCCCGGTCACACGTACTCGTTCCGGCCGTACTTGTCCCCCAGCGGGGGGGGAGGGGTCGCGGCCGCGCGGGGCCGGGCGGGGCTGTGGGGGAGGGGCGGCTCAGGGGGGGCTGGGGTGGGGGAGGGGCGGAGCGAGCCCCGCCCCCACCGCGAGCCCCGCCCCCACCGCGAGCCCCCACCCCTTGGGGGGAGGGGTCGCGAGGGTGGGGGAGGGGCGTCAAGGAGGGGGCCCGGAGGGGGGGGGTTCAGGGGGTGGGGGAGGGGCTTAAGGTGGGGGAGGGGTTTAGAGGTGGTCCCCAGGGTGGGGGAGGGGATGGACTTGAGGAGGGGGAGGGGCTTAAGGAGGGGAGGGGCTTAAGGAGGGGTCCCAAGGGTGGGGAAGGGGCTTGGGGAGGGGGAGGGGCTTGAGGAGGGGGAGGGGCTTGAGGAGGGGTCCCAAGGGTGTGGGAGGGGCTTGGGGAGGGGGAGGGGCTTAAGGAGGGGTCCCAAGGGTGGGGGAGGGGCTTGGGGAGGGGGAGGGGCTTAAGGAGGGGGTCCCAAGGGTGGGGGGAGGGGCTTGGGGAGGGGGAGGGGCTTAAGGAGGAGTCCCAAGGGTGGGGGAGGGGCTTGAGGAGGGGGGAGGGGCTTGAGGAGGAGTCCCAAGGGTGGGGGAGGGGCTTGGTGAGGGGTCCCAAGGGTGGGGGTGGGGTTGGGGAGGGGGAGGGGCTTGAGGAGGGGGAGGGGCTTGAGGAGGGGGCCCCAGGGTTGGGGGGAACGGATTTGGGGAGGGGGGAGGGGTTTGAGGGGGAGGGGCTTTGAGGGGGAGGGGCTTTGAGGGTGGGGAGGGGTCTCGGGGTGGGGGAGGGGCGCGGTTCTCACCCGGCTCGGGCCATCCAGAGCAGCGCCCCTCCCCCCACCGCCTGCAGCGCCCCTCCCCCCCCCGCCTGCAGCACCGCCGGGCCCGGCTCGAACCTGGGGGGGGGAGGGGAGGGGAGGGGGCCGTCACCCCAAAAAAACCCAAAATCCATCCCAGGGACCCCCAAAAACCCAAAATCACCCCAAACACCCCCAAAAATCACCCCAAAACCCCCCAAAACCCCCAAAACCCCCAAATCACCACCCAAAACCCAAAATCACCCCAAACACCCCCAAAAATCACCCCCAAACCCCTCCAAAATCAACACCAGGGATCCCAAAAGGCCAAAATCACCCCAGAAACCCCCCCGAAACGGCCCCGGGACCCCCCAAATCACCCCAAAAACCCCCAAAACCCCAAAATCACCCCCCAAAAACCCCAACATCACCCCAAAACCCCCCAAATCACCCTAACAAACTCCAAAAAACACCCAAAATCACCCCAAAACCCCCAAAATCACCACCCAAAACCCCAAAATCACCCAAACACCCCCAAAAATCACCCCCAAACCCCTCCAAAATCAACACCAGGGATCCCAAAAGGCCAAAATCACCCCAGAAACCCCCCCGAAACGGCCCGCGGGACCCCCCAAATCACCCCAAAAACCCCAAAAAAACCCCAAAATCACCCCCCAAAAAACCCCAACATCACCCCAAACCCCCAAATCACCCTAAAAACTCCAAAAAACACCCCAAAATCACCCCCACCACCCAAATCACCCAAAAACCCCCCAAAACCCCCCAAACCCCCAAAATCACCCCCCAAATCACCCCAAAAACCCCCCAAAACCCCAAAATCACCCCAAACACCCCCAAAAATCACCCCCAAACCCCCATAAATCAACACCAGGGATCCCAAAAGGCAAAATCACCCCAAACCCCCCCAAAACGGCCCCGGGACCCCCAAATCACCCCAAAAACCCCAAAATCACCCCCCAAAAACCCCAACATCACCCAAAAACCCCCAAATCCACCCCAAAACCCCCCAAAACCCCCAAAACCCCCAAAACCCCCCAAATCACCCCAAAAAACCCCCCAAAACCCCAAAATCACCCCAAACACCCCCAAAAATCACCCCCAACCCCCCCAAAATCAACACCAGGGATCCCAAAAGGCCAAAATCACCCAGAAACCCCCCCAAAACCCCCAAATCACCCCAAAATCACCCCGATAAATCACCCAAAAACCCTAAAATCACCCCCAAATCTCCCACAACCTCAAACCATCCAAAAATCTCCCCAAAATCCACCCCGGGACCCCCAAATCTTCCCCAAATTCCCCCCAAAAATGCCCCAAAATCAACCACGGATGCCCCAAAATCACCCCCCAAAACCCCAAAAGCCCCCTAAATCACCCCAAAATCACCCAAAACCCCACAATCAACCAAAATCGCCCCAAATTACCCCAAACTCACCCAAAAATCCACCCCAGGGACCCCAAATCTTCCCCAAATCACCCCCAAAACCCCCAAAATCATCCCAAAATCACTGAAAAATCACCCTAAAACCCTCCGCAAATCCCCAAAATCCCCCCAAATCTACCCCGGGGAGCCCCAAATCTTCCCAAAATCCCCCCCGAACCCCCAAATCCACCCCCGGGAGCTCAAAATCCCCCTGATCTCCCCTAAATCACCCAAAAGCACCCAAATCACCCCAAATTCACCCCAAAACCCGAAATTTACCCTCAAATCACCCCAAAACCTCCCCAAAACCCCAAGAATTCCCCCAAATCCAACCCAGGGACCCCCAAATCCGCCCAGATCTCCCCAAAATCGCCCCGAAACCCCCAAAATCACCCCAAATTCACCCCAAACCCCGAAATTTACCCTCAAATCACCCCAAAACCTCCCAAAACCCCAAGAATTCCCCCCAAATCCAAACCAGGGACCCCCAAATCCGCCCAGATCTCCCCAAAATCACCCCAAAAGCCCCAAAATCACCCAAATTCACCCCAAAACCCGAAATTTACCCTCAAATCACCCGAAACCTCCCCAAAACCCCAAGAATTCCCCCAAATCCAACCCAGGGAGCCCCAAATCCGCCCAGATCTCCCCAAAATCGCCCCAAAAGCCCCAAAATCACCCCAAATCACCCCAAAACCGAAATTTACCCTCAAATCACCCCAAAACCTCCCCAAAACCCCAAGATTACCCCCCAAATCCAACCCAGGGACTCCCAAATCCGCCCAGATCTCCCCAAATCGCCCCAAAAGCCCCAAAATCACCCCAAATTCACCCCAAAACCCGAAATTTCAACCCTCAAATCACCCCAAAACCTCCCCAAAACCCCAAGAATTCCCCCCAAATCCAACCCAGGGACCCCCAAATCCACCCAGATCTCCCCAAAATCGCCCCGAAAGCCCCCAAAATCAGCCCCAAGTCCACCCCAAAACCCGAAATTTACCCTCAAATCACCCCGAAACCTCCCCAAAACCCCAAGAATTCCCCCCAAATCCAACCCAGGGACCCCCCAAATCCGCCCAGATCTCCCCAAAATCGCCCCAAAAGCCCCCAAATCACCCCAAATTCACCCCAAAACCTGTAATTTACCCTCAAATCACCCCAAAACCTCCCCAAAACCCCAAGAATTCCCCCCAAATCCAACCCAGGGACCCCCCAAATCCGCCCAGATCTCCCCAAAATCGCCCCAAAAGCCCCAAAATCACCCCAAATCACCCCAAAACCCGAAATTTACCCTCAAATCACCCCAAAACCTCCCCAAAACCCGAAGAATTCCCCCAAATCCAACCCAGGGACTCCCAAATCCGCCCAGATCTCCCCAAAATCGCCCCAAAAGCCCCAAAATCACCCCAAATTCACCCAAAACCCGAAATTTACCCTCAAATCACCCCAAAACCTCCCCAAAACCCCAAGAATTCCCCCCAAATCCAACCCAGGGACCCCCAAATCCACCCAGATCTCCCCAAAATCGCCCCGAAAGCCCCCAAAATCAGCCCCAAGTCCACCCCAAACCCGAAATTTACCCTCAAATCACCCGAAACCTCCCCAAAACCCCAAGAATTCCCCCCAAATCCACCCAGGGACCCCCAAATCCGCCCAGATCTCCCCAAAATCGCCCCGAAACCCCCCAAAATCACCCCAAATTCACCCCAAAACCGAAATTTACCCTCAAATCACCCCGAAACCTCCCCAAACCCCAAGAATTCCCCCAAATCCAAACCAGGGACCCCCAAATCCACCCAGATCTCCCCAAAATCGCCCCAAAAGCCCCCAAATTCACCCCAAAACCCGAAATTTACCCTCAAATCAACCAAAACCTCCCCAAAACCCCAAGAATTCCCCCAAATCCAACCCAGGGACCCCCCAAATCCGCCCAGATTTCCCCAAAATCGCCCCGAAAGCCCCAAAATCACCCCCAAATTCACCCCCGGGACCCCAGAATCCCCCAGGGTCCCCGGCCCCTCGCCCACCTGACCCCCAGCGTGGTGGGGTCGAAGAATTCCTGGGAGGAGCCGACCCCGGAACCAGAGCGCGGCGCCCACG
>NW_027099578.1:0-29230 GCF_031753505.1 Anomalospiza imberbis | reverse complement strand
TCCAGCCTGGGCAAGGCAAACAACCTCGAGAGATGTCACAGAGCCTAAGTGGAGCACAGATGCTCAAAAGCAGCAAAGCTGAAGAGCCTGGCTCAGCTTCACTAGTGTGCAATTGACTGACTGCGAAAAACAAAGCAGCAGAGCACCGGGCTTCTGGGCGCTGTGAAGGCAATTGCCAAAACCAGGCAGCTGCTCCTTCCCAAGCACAGGCAGCTGCCTATGTTCTTGTTTGTCGACAAACTCACCGCTGCCCTTCTTTTCAGCAGCTGCCACCGTCTTCGGTGCATCTCGGAGCCTCTGGCGACGAGCAAGACTTGCCAAGGTGGGACGCATCAGGACACAGTCAAAACCCAGGCAAGTTGTCCTGGAACGCTTTCCATTCGCTTGCCGAGAGTGAATTCAACAGGTAGGAGAGCGGCAGCCACCGTCCTCCGGCAGTCGGAAGGCTTCACACACAAGCCCGCTTCTTTGCGGCTTCGTTCTTCGCCTCTTCCAAGCAATCGCCATCTCTGCTTCTCGGAGGCGAAGAAGCGGCTAATTCGCGCACAGTTCAATAGAGCGGCAGCAAAGCGCTCCAGAGCGCCGCTTCAAGCCGAAAGACGCCGGGAAACGGCACTTTCCTCCGGATTGCTCCGGAGCCGCGCTTCTGCTTCTCTAGTCATCTCTAGCTTAGCGAAAAGCTTTCCCACTCCATTTGGCAAGGGGAGAGCGTACCTGCACTGCACACTAACCGCGGTTTGCAAAGAAAGAGGATTTGCTGCACATTCCAAGGACACGGCTCTCTCCGAGGCAATCTGCAACCTGCTGTCAGATGGAAGTGCTCTCTGCCCTCTCCTGCCCAGCTCTAGCTACTAGCGGGCACTTTCCAGCCTGGCCGAGGCAAACAACCTCGAGAGATGTCACAGAGCCTAAGTGGAGCACAGATGCTCAAAAGCAGCAAAGCTGAAGAGCCTGGCTCAGCTTCACTAGTGTGCAATTGACTGACTGCGAAAAACAAAGCAGCAGAGCACCGGGCTTCTGGGCGCTGTGAAGGCAATTGCCAAAACCAGGCAGCTGCTCCTTCCCAAGCACAGGCAGCTGCCTATGTTCTTGCTTGTCGACAAACTCACCGCTGCCCTTCTTTTCAGCAGCTGCCACCGTCTTCGGTGCATCTCGGAGCCTCTGGCGACGAGCAAGACTTGCCAAGGTGGGACGCATCAGGACCAAGTCAAAACCCAGGCAAGTTGTCCTGGAACGCTTTCCATTCGCTTGCCGAGAGTGAATTCAACAGGCAGGAGAGCGGCAGCCACCGTCCTCCGGCAGTCTGAAGGCTTCACACACAAGCCCGCTTCTTTGCGGCTTCGTTCTTCGCCTCTTCCAAGCAATCGCCATCTCTGCTTCTCGGAGGCGAAGAAGCGGCTAATTCGCGCACAGCTCAGTAAAGCGGCAGCGGAGCGCTCCGGAGCGCCGCTTCAAGCCGAAAGACGCCGGGAAACGGCACTTTCCTCCGGATAGCTCCGGAGCCGCGCTTCTGCTTCTCTAGTCATCTCTAGCTTAGCGAAAAGCTTTCCCACTCCATTTGGCAAGGGGAGAGCGTACCTGCACTGCACACTAACCGCGGTTTGCAAAGAAAGAGGATTTGCTGCACATTCCAAGGACACGGCTCTTTCCGAGGCAATCTGCAACCTGCTGTCAGATGGAAGTGCTCTCTGCCCTCTCCTGCCCAGCTCTAGGTACTAGCGGGCACTTTCCAGCCTGGCCGAGGCAAACAACCTCGAGAGATGTCACAGAGCCTAAGTGGAGCACAGATGCTCAAAAGCAGCAAAGCTGAAGAGCCTGGCTCAGCTTCACTAGTGTGCAATTGACTGACTGCGAAAAACAAAGCAGCAGAGCACCGGGCTTCTGGGCGCTGTGAAGGCAATTGCCAAAACCAGGCAGCTGCTCCTTCCCAAGCACAGGCAGCTGCCTATGTTCTTGCTTGTCGACAAACTCACCGCTGCCCTTCTTTTCAGCAGCTGCCACCGTCTTCGGTGCATCTCGGAGCCTCTGGCGACGAGCAAGACTTGCCAAGGTGGGACGCATCAGGACCAAGTCAAAACCCAGGCAAGTTGTCCTGGAACGCTTTCCATTCGCTTGCCGAGAGTGAATTCAACAGGTAGGAGAGCGGCAGCCACCGTCCTCCGGCAGTCTGAAGGTTTCACACACAAGCCCGCTTCTTTGCGGCTTCGTTCTTCGCCTCTTCCAAGCAATCGCCATGTCTGCTTCTCGGAGGCGAAGAAGCGGCTAATTCGCGCACAGTTCAATAGAGCGGCAGCAAAGCGCTCCAGAGCGCCGCTTCAAGCCGAAAGACCCCGGGAAACGGCACTTTCCTCCGGATAGCTCCGGAGCCGCGCTTCTGCTTCTCTAGTCATCTCTAGCTTAGCGAAAAGCTTTCCCACTCCATTTGGCAAGGGGAGAGCGTACCTGCACTGCACACTAACCGCGGTTTGCAAAGAAAGAGGATTTGCTGCACATTCCAAGGACACGGCTCTCTCCGAGGCAATCTGCAACCTGCTGTCAGATGGAAGTGCTCTCTGCCCTCTCCTGCCCAGCTCTAGGTACTAGCGGGCACTTGCCAGCCTGGCCGAGGCAAACAACCTCGAGAGATGTCACAGAGCCTAAGTGGAGCACAGATGCTCAAAAGCAGCAAAGCTGAAGAGCCTGGCTCAGCTTCACTAGTGTGCAATTGACTGACTGCGAAAAACAAAGCAGCAGAGCACCGGGCTTCTGGGCGCTGTGAAGGCAATTGCCAAAACCAGGCAGCTGCTCCTTCCCAAGCACAGGCAGCTGCCTATGTTCTTGCTTGTCGACAAACTCACCGCTGCCCTTCTTTTCAGCAGCTGCCACCGTCTTCGGTGCATCTCGGAGCCTCTGGCGACGAGCAAGACTTGCCAAGGTGGGACGCATCAGGACCAAGTCAAAACCCAGGCAAGTTGTCCTGGAACGCTTTCCATTCGCTTGCCGAGAGTGAATTCAACAGGTAGGAGAGCGGCAGCCACCGTCCTCCGGCAGTCGGAAGGCTTCACACACAAGCCCGCTTCTTTGCGGCTTCGTTCTTCGCCTCTTCCAAGCAATCGCCATCTCTGCTTCTCGGAGGCGAAGAAGCGGCTAATTCGCGCACAGCTCAGTAGAGCGGCAGCAAAGCGCTCCGGAGCGCCGCTTCAAGCCGAAAGACCCCGGGAAACGGCACTTTCCTCCGGATTGCTCCGGAGCCGCGCTTCTGCTTCTCTAGTCATCTCTAGCTTAGCGAAAAGCTTTCCCACTCCATTTGGCAAGGGGAGAGCGTACCTGCACTGCACACTAACCGCGGTTTGCAAAGAAAGAGGATTTGCTGCACATTCCAAGGACACGGCTCTCTCCGAGGCAATCTGCAACCTGCTGTCAGATGGAAGTGCTCTCTGCCCTCTCCTGCCCAGCTCTAGCTACTAGCGGGCACTTTCCAGCCTGGCCGAGGCAAACAACCTCGAGAGATGTCACAGAGCCTAAGTGGAGCACAGATGCTCAAAAGCAGCAAAGCTGAAGAGCCTGGCTCAGCTTCACTAGTGTGCAATTGACTGACTGCGAAAAACAAAGCAGCAGAGCACCGGGCTTCTGGGCGCTGTGAAGGCAATTGCCAAAACCAGGCAGCTGCTCCTTCCCAAGCACAGGCAGCTGCCTATGTTCTTGCTTGTCGACAAACTCACCGCTGCCCTTCTTTTCAGCAGCTGCCACCGTCTTCGGTGCATCTCGGAGCCTCTGGCGACGAGCAAGACTTGCCAAGGTGGGACGCATCAGGACACAGTCAAAACCCAGGCAAGTTGTCCTGGAACGCTTTCCATTCGCTTGCCGAGAGTGAATTCAACAGGTAGGAGAGCGGCAGCCACCGTCCTCCGGCAGTCGGAAGGCTTCACACACAAGCCCGCTTCTTTGCGGCTTCGTTCTTCGCCTCTTCCAAGCAATCGCCATCTCTGCTTCTCGGAGGCGAAGAAGCGGCTAATTCGCGCACAGTTCAATAGAGCGGCAGCAAAGCGCTCCGGAGCGCCGCTTCAAGCCGAAAGACGCCGGGAAACGGCACTTTCCTCCGGATTGCTCCGGAGCCGCGCTTCTGCTTCTCTAGTCATCTCTAGCTTAGCGAAAAGCTTTCCCACTCCATTTGGCAAGGGGAGAGCGTACCTGCACTGCACACTAACCGCGGTTTGCAAAGAAAGAGGATTTGCTGCACATTCCAAGGACACGGCTCTCTCCGAGGCAATCTGCAACCTGCTGTCAGATGGAAGTGCTCTCTGCCCTCTCCTGCCCAGCTCTAGGTACTAGCGGGCACTTGCCAGCCTGGGCAAGGCAAACAACCTCGAGAGATGTCACAGAGCCTAAGTGGAGCACAGATGCTCAAAAGCAGCAAAGCTGAAGAGCCTGGCTCAGCTTCACTAGTGTGCAATTGACTGACTGCGAAAAACAAAGCAGCAGAGCACCGGGCTTCTGGGCGCTGTGAAGGCAATTGCCAAAACCAGGCAGCTGCTCCTTCCCAAGCACAGGCAGCTGCCTATGTTCTTGCTTGTCGACAAACTCACCGCTGCCCTTCTTTTCAGCAGCTGCCACCGTCTTCGGTGCATCTCGGAGCCTCTGGCGACGAGCAAGACTTGCCAAGGTGGGACGCATCAGGACACAGTCAAAACCCAGGCAAGTTGTCCTGGAACGCTTTCCATTCGCTTGCCGAGAGTGAATTCAAGAGGCAGGAGAGCGGCAGCCACCGTCCTCCAGCAGTCGGAAGGCTTCACACACAAGCCCGCTTCTTTGCGGCTTCGTTCGTCGCCTCTTCTAAGCAACCGCGATCTCTGCTTCTCGGAGGCGAAGAAGCGGCTAATTCGCGCACAGCTCAGTAAAGCGGCAGCGGAGCGCTCCGGAGCGCCGCTTCAAGCCGAAAGACGCCGGGAAACGGCACTTTCCTCCGGATAGCTCCGGAGCCGCGCTTCTGCTTCTCTAGTCATCTCTAGCTTAGCGAAAAGCTTTCCCACTCCATTTGGCAAGGGGAGAGCGTACCTGCACTGCACACTAACCGCGGTTTGCAAAGAAAGAGGATTTGCTGCACATTCCAAGGACACGGCTCTTTCCGAGGCAATCTGCAACCTGCTGTCAGATGGAAGTGCTCTCTGCCCTCTCCTGCCCAGCTCTAGGTACTAGCGGGCACTTTCCAGCCTGGCCGAGGCAAACAACCTCGAGAGATGTCACAGAGCCTAAGTGGAGCACAGATGCTCAAAAGCAGCAAAGCTGAAGAGCCTGGCTCAGCTTCACTAGTGTGCAATTGACTGACTGCGAAAAACAAAGCAGCAGAGCACCGGGCTTCTGGGCGCTGTGAAGGCAATTGCCAAAACCAGGCAGCTGCTCCTTCCCAAGCACAGGCAGCTGCCTATGTTCTTGCTTGTCGACAAACTCACCGCTGCCCTTCTTTTCAGCAGCTGCCACCGTCTTCGGTGCATCTCGGAGCCTCTGGCGACGAGCAAGACTTGCCAAGGTGGGACGCATCAGGACCAAGTCAAAACCCAGGCAAGTTGTCCTGGAACGCTTTCCATTCGCTTGCCGAGAGTGAATTCAACAGGTAGGAGAGCGGCAGCCACCGTCCTCCGGCAGTCGGAAGGCTTCACACACAAGCCCGCTTCTTTGCGGCTTCGTTCTTCGCCTCTTCCAAGCAATCGCCATCTCTGCTTCTCGGAGGCGAAGAAGCGGCTAATTCGCGCACAGTTCAATAGAGCGGCAGCAAAGCGCTCCAGAGCGCCGCTTCAAGCCGAAAGACCCCGGGAAACGGCACTTTCCTCCGGATAGCTCCGGAGCCGCGCTTCTGCTTCTCTAGTCATCTCTAGCTTAGCGAAAAGCTTTCCCACTCCATTTGGCAAGGGGAGAGCGTACCTGCACTGCACACTAACCGCGGTTTGCAAAGAAAGAGGATTTGCTGCACATTCCAAGGACACGGCTCTCTCCGAGGCAATCTGCAACCTGCTGTCAGATGCAAGTGCTCTCTGCCCTCTCCTGCCCAGCTCTAGCTACTAGCGGGCACTTTCCAGCCTGGGCAAGGCAAACAACCTCGAGAGATGTCACAGAGCCTAAGTGGAGCACAGATGCTCAAAAGCAGCAAAGCTGAAGAGCCTGGCTCAGCTTCACTAGTGTGCAATTGACTGACTGCGAAAAACAAAGCAGCAGAGCACCGGGCTTCTGGGCGCTGTGAAGGCAATTGCCAAAACCAGGCAGCTGCTCCTTCCCAAGCACAGGCAGCTGCCTATGTTCTTGCTTGTCGACAAACTCACCGCTGCCCTTCTTTTCAGCAGCTGCCACCGTCTTCGGTGCATCTCGGAGCCTCTGGCGACGAGCAAGACTTGCCAAGGTGGGACGCATCAGGACCAAGTCAAAACCCAGGCAAGTTGTCCTGGAACGCTTTCCATTCGCTTGCCAAGAGTGAATTCAACAGGTAGGAGAGCGGCAGCCACCGTCCTCCGGCAGTCTGAAGGCTTCACACACAAGCCCGCTTCTTTGCGGCTTCGTTCTTCGCCTCTTCCAAGCAATCGCCATCTCTGCTTCTCGGAGGCGAAGAAGCGGCTAATTCGCGCACAGCTCAGTAGAGCGGCAGCAAAGCGCTCCGGAGCGCCGCTTCAAGCCGAAAGACCCCGGGAAACGGCACTTTCCTCCGGATTGCTCCGGAGCCGCGCTTCTGCTTCTCTAGTCATCTCTAGCTTAGCGAAAAGCTTTCCCACTCCATTTGGCAAGGGGAGAGCGTACCTGCACTGCACACTAACCGCGGTTTGCAAAGAAAGAGGATTTGCTGCACATTCCAAGGACACGGCTCTCTCCGAGGCAATCTGCAACCTGCTGTCAGATGGAAGTGCTCTCTGCCCTCTCCTGCCCAGCTCTAGCTACTAGCGGGCACTTTCCAGCCTGGCCGAGGCAAACAACCTCGAGAGATGTCACAGAGCCTAAGTGGAGCACAGATGCTCAAAAGCAGCAAAGCTGAAGAGCCTGGCTCAGCTTCACTAGTGTGCAATTGACTGACTGCGAAAAACAAAGCAGCAGAGCACCGGGCTTCTGGGCGCTGTGAAGGCAATTGCCAAAACCAGGCAGCTGCTCCTTCCCAAGCACAGGCAGCTGCCTATGTTCTTGCTTGTCGACAAACTCACCGCTGCCCTTCTTTTCAGCAGCTGCCACCGTCTTCGGTGCATCTCGGAGCCTCTGGCGACGAGCAAGACTTGCCAAGGTGGGACGCATCAGGACCAAGTCAAAACCCAGGCAAGTTGTCCTGGAACGCTTTCCATTCGCTTGCCGAGAGTGAATTCAACAGGTAGGAGAGCGGCAGCCACCGTCCTCCGGCAGTCTGAAGGCTTCACACACAAGCCCGCTTCTTTGCGGCTTCGTTCTTCGCCTCTTCCAAGCAACCGCGATCTCTGCTTCTCGGAGGCGAAGAAGCGGCTAATTCGCGCACAGTTCAATAGAGCGGCAGCAAAGCGCTCCGGAGCGCCGCTTCAAGCCGAAAGACCCCGGGAAACGGCACTTTCCTCCGGATTGCTCCGGAGCCGCGCTTCTGCTTCTCTAGTCATCTCTAGCTTAGCGAAAAGCTTTCCCACTCCATTTGGCAAGGGGAGAGCGTACCTGCACTGCACACTAACCGCGGTTTGCAAAGAAAGAGGATTTGCTGCACATTCCAAGGACACGGCTCTCTCCGAGGCAATCTGCAACCTGCTGTCAGATGGAAGTGCTCTCTGCCCTCTCCTGCCCAGCTCTAGGTACTAGCGGGCACTTTCCAGCCTGGGCAAGGCAAACAACCTCGAGAGATGTCACAGAGCCTAAGTGGAGCACAGATGCTCAAAAGCAGCAAAGCTGAAGAGCCTGGCTCAGCTTCACTAGTGTGCAATTGACTGACTGCGAAAAACAAAGCAGCAGAGCACCGGGCTTCTGGGCGCTGTGAAGGCAATTGCCAAAACCAGGCAGCTGCTCCTTCCCAAGCACAGGCAGCTGCCTATGTTCTTGTTTGTCGACAAACTCACCGCTGCCCTTCTTTTCAGCAGCTGCCACCGTCTTCGGTGCATCTCGGAGCCTCTGGCGACGAGCAAGACTTGCCAAGGTGGGACGCATCAGGACACAGTCAAAACCCAGGCAAGTTGTCCTGGAACGCTTTCCATTCGCTTGCCGAGAGTGAATTCAACAGGTAGGAGAGCGGCAGCCACCGTCCTCCGGCAGTCGGAAGGCTTCACACACAAGCCCGCTTCTTTGCGGCTTCGTTCTTCGCCTCTTCCAAGCAATCGCCATCTCTGCTTCTCGGAGGCGAAGAAGCGGCTAATTCGCGCACAGTTCAATAGAGCGGCAGCAAAGCGCTCCAGAGCGCCGCTTCAAGCCGAAAGACGCCGGGAAACGGCACTTTCCTCCGGATTGCTCCGGAGCCGCGCTTCTGCTTCTCTAGTCATCTCTAGCTTAGCGAAAAGCTTTCCCACTCCATTTGGCAAGGGGAGAGCGTACCTGCACTGCACACTAACCGCGGTTTGCAAAGAAAGAGGATTTGCTGCACATTCCAAGGACACGGCTCTCTCCGAGGCAATCTGCAACCTGCTGTCAGATGGAAGTGCTCTCTGCCCTCTCCTGCCCAGCTCTAGCTACTAGCGGGCACTTTCCAGCCTGGCCGAGGCAAACAACCTCGAGAGATGTCACAGAGCCTAAGTGGAGCACAGATGCTCAAAAGCAGCAAAGCTGAAGAGCCTGGCTCAGCTTCACTAGTGTGCAATTGACTGACTGCGAAAAACAAAGCAGCAGAGCACCGGGCTTCTGGGCGCTGTGAAGGCAATTGCCAAAACCAGGCAGCTGCTCCTTCCCAAGCACAGGCAGCTGCCTATGTTCTTGCTTGTCGACAAACTCACCGCTGCCCTTCTTTTCAGCAGCTGCCACCGTCTTCGGTGCATCTCGGAGCCTCTGGCGACGAGCAAGACTTGCCAAGGTGGGACGCATCAGGACCAAGTCAAAACCCAGGCAAGTTGTCCTGGAACGCTTTCCATTCGCTTGCCGAGAGTGAATTCAACAGGCAGGAGAGCGGCAGCCACCGTCCTCCGGCAGTCTGAAGGCTTCACACACAAGCCCGCTTCTTTGCGGCTTCGTTCTTCGCCTCTTCCAAGCAATCGCCATCTCTGCTTCTCGGAGGCGAAGAAGCGGCTAATTCGCGCACAGCTCAGTAAAGCGGCAGCGGAGCGCTCCGGAGCGCCGCTTCAAGCCGAAAGACGCCGGGAAACGGCACTTTCCTCCGGATAGCTCCGGAGCCGCGCTTCTGCTTCTCTAGTCATCTCTAGCTTAGCGAAAAGCTTTCCCACTCCATTTGGCAAGGGGAGAGCGTACCTGCACTGCACACTAACCGCGGTTTGCAAAGAAAGAGGATTTGCTGCACATTCCAAGGACACGGCTCTTTCCGAGGCAATCTGCAACCTGCTGTCAGATGGAAGTGCTCTCTGCCCTCTCCTGCCCAGCTCTAGGTACTAGCGGGCACTTTCCAGCCTGGCCGAGGCAAACAACCTCGAGAGATGTCACAGAGCCTAAGTGGAGCACAGATGCTCAAAAGCAGCAAAGCTGAAGAGCCTGGCTCAGCTTCACTAGTGTGCAATTGACTGACTGCGAAAAACAAAGCAGCAGAGCACCGGGCTTCTGGGCGCTGTGAAGGCAATTGCCAAAACCAGGCAGCTGCTCCTTCCCAAGCACAGGCAGCTGCCTATGTTCTTGCTTGTCGACAAACTCACCGCTGCCCTTCTTTTCAGCAGCTGCCACCGTCTTCGGTGCATCTCGGAGCCTCTGGCGACGAGCAAGACTTGCCAAGGTGGGACGCATCAGGACCAAGTCAAAACCCAGGCAAGTTGTCCTGGAACGCTTTCCATTCGCTTGCCGAGAGTGAATTCAACAGGTAGGAGAGCGGCAGCCACCGTCCTCCGGCAGTCTGAAGGTTTCACACACAAGCCCGCTTCTTTGCGGCTTCGTTCTTCGCCTCTTCCAAGCAATCGCCATGTCTGCTTCTCGGAGGCGAAGAAGCGGCTAATTCGCGCACAGTTCAATAGAGCGGCAGCAAAGCGCTCCAGAGCGCCGCTTCAAGCCGAAAGACCCCGGGAAACGGCACTTTCCTCCGGATAGCTCCGGAGCCGCGCTTCTGCTTCTCTAGTCATCTCTAGCTTAGCGAAAAGCTTTCCCACTCCATTTGGCAAGGGGAGAGCGTACCTGCACTGCACACTAACCGCGGTTTGCAAAGAAAGAGGATTTGCTGCACATTCCAAGGACACGGCTCTCTCCGAGGCAATCTGCAACCTGCTGTCAGATGGAAGTGCTCTCTGCCCTCTCCTGCCCAGCTCTAGGTACTAGCGGGCACTTGCCAGCCTGGCCGAGGCAAACAACCTCGAGAGATGTCACAGAGCCTAAGTGGAGCACAGATGCTCAAAAGCAGCAAAGCTGAAGAGCCTGGCTCAGCTTCACTAGTGTGCAATTGACTGACTGCGAAAAACAAAGCAGCAGAGCACCGGGCTTCTGGGCGCTGTGAAGGCAATTGCCAAAACCAGGCAGCTGCTCCTTCCCAAGCACAGGCAGCTGCCTATGTTCTTGCTTGTCGACAAACTCACCGCTGCCCTTCTTTTCAGCAGCTGCCACCGTCTTCGGTGCATCTCGGAGCCTCTGGCGACGAGCAAGACTTGCCAAGGTGGGACGCATCAGGACACAGTCAAAACCCAGGCAAGTTGTCCTGGAACGCTTTCCATTCGCTTGCCGAGAGTGAATTCAACAGGTAGGAGAGCGGCAGCCACCGTCCTCCGGCAGTCTGAAGGCTTCACACACAAGCCCGCTTCTTTGCGGCTTCGTTCTTCGCCTCTTCCAAGCAACCGCGATCTCTGCTTCTCAGAGGCGAAGAAGCGGCTAATTCGCGCACAGTTCAATAGAGCGGCAGCAAAGCGCTCCGGAGCGCCGCTTCAAGCCGAAAGACGCCGGGAAACGGCACTTTCCTCCGGATTGCTCCGGAGCCGCGCTTCTGCTTCTCTAGTCATCTCTAGCTTAGCGAAAAGCTTTCCCACTCCATTTGGCAAGGGGAGAGCGTACCTGCACTGCACACTAACCGCGGTTTGCAAAGAAAGAGGATTTGCTGCACATTCCAAGGACACGGCTCTCTCCGAGGCAATCTGCAACCTGCTGTCAGATGGAAGTGCTCTCTGCCCTCTCCTGCCCAGCTCTAGGTACTAGCGGGCACTTTCCAGCCTGGGCAAGGCAAACAACCTCGAGAGATGTCACAGAGCATAAGTGGAGCACAGATGCTCAAAAGCAGCAAAGCTGAAGAGCCTGGCTCAGCTTCACTAGTGTGCAATTGACTGACTGCGAAAAACAAAGCAGCAGAGCACCGGGCTTCTGGGCGCTGTGAAGGCAATTGCCAAAACCAGGCAGCTGCTCCTTCCCAAGCACAGGCAGCTGCCTATGTTCTTGCTTGTCGACAAACTCACCGCTGCCCTTCTTTTCAGCAGCTGCCACCGTCTTCGGTGCATCTCGGAGCCTCTGGCGACGAGCAAGACTTGCCAAGGTGGGAGGCATCAGGACCAAGTCAAAACCCAGGCAAGTTGTCCTGGAACGCTTTCCATTCGCTTGCCGAGAGTGAATTCAAGAGGCAGGAGAGCGGCAGCCACCGTCCTCCAGCAGTCGGAAGGCTTCACACACAAGCCCGCTTCTTTGCGGCTTCGTTCGTCGCCTCTTCTAAGCAACCGCGATCTCTGCTTCTCGGAGGCGAAGAAGCGGCTAATTCGCGCACAGCTCAGTAAAGCGGCAGCGGAGCGCTCCGGAGCGCCGCTTCAAGCCGAAAGACGCCGGGAAACGGCACTTTCCTCCGGATAGCTCCGGAGCCGCGCTTCTGCTTCTCTAGTCATCTCTAGCTTAGCGAAAAGCTTTCCCACTCCATTTGGCAAGGGGAGAGCGTACCTGCACTGCACACTAACCGCGGTTTGCAAAGAAAGAGGATTTGCTGCACATTCCAAGGACACGGCTCTTTCCGAGGCAATCTGCAACCTGCTGTCAGATGGAAGTGCTCTCTGCCCTCTCCTGCCCAGCTCTAGCTACTAGCGGGCACTTTCCAGCCTGGCCGAGGCAAACAACCTCGAGAGATGTCACAGAGCCTAAGTGGAGCACAGATGCTCAAAAGCAGCAAAGCTGAAGAGCCTGGCTCAGCTTCACTAGTGTGCAATTGACTGACTGCGAAAAACAAAGCAGCAGAGCACCGGGCTTCTGGGCGCTGTGAAGGCAATTGCCAAAACCAGGCAGCTGCTCCTTCCCAAGCACAGGCAGCTGCCTATGTTCTTGCTTGTCGACAAACTCACCGCTGCCCTTCTTTTCAGCAGCTGCCACCGTCTTCGGTGCATCTCGGAGCCTCTGGCGACGAGCAAGACTTGCCAAGGTGGGACGCATCAGGACCAAGTCAAAACCCAGGCAAGTTGTCCTGGAACGCTTTCCATTCGCTTGCCGAGAGTGAATTCAACAGGTAGGAGAGCGGCAGCCACCGTCCTCCGGCAGTCTGAAGGCTTCACACACAAGCCCGCTTCTTTGCGGCTTCGTTCTTCGCCTCTTCCAAGCAATCGCCATGTCTGCTTCTCGGAGGCGAAGAAGCGGCTAATTCGCGCACAGTTCAATAGAGCGGCAGCAAAGCGCTCCAGAGCGCCGCTTCAAGCCGAAAGACCCCGGGAAACGGCACTTTCCTCCGGATTGCTCCGGAGCCGCGCTTCTGCTTCTCTAGTCATCTCTAGCTTAGCGAAAAGCTTTCCCACTCCAGTTGGCAAGGGGAGAGCGTACCTGCACTGCACACTAACCGCGGTTTGCAAAGAAAGAGGATTTGCTGCACATTCCAAGGACACGGCTCTCTCCGAGGCAATCTGCAACCTGCTGTCAGATGGAAGTGCTCTCTGCCCTCTCCTGCCCAGCTCTAGGTACTAGCGGGCACTTTCCAGCCTGGCCGAGGCAAACAACCTCGAGAGATGTCACAGAGCCTAAGTGGAGCACAGATGCTCAAAAGCAGCAAAGCTGAAGAGCCTGGCTCAGCTTCACTAGTGTGCAATTGACTGACTGCGAAAAACAAAGCAGCAGAGCACCGGGCTTCTGGGCGCTGTGAAGGCAATTGCCAAAACCAGGCAGCTGCTCCTTCCCAAGCACAGGCAGCTGCCTATGTTCTTGCTTGTCGACAAACTCACCGCTGCCCTTCTTTTCAGCAGCTGCCACCGTCTTCGGTGCATCTCGGAGCCTCTGGCGACGAGCAAGACTTGCCAAGGTGGGAGGCATCAGGACCAAGTCAAAACCCAGGCAAGTTGTCCTGGAACGCTTTCCATTCGCTTGCCGAGAGTGAATTCAACAGGTAGGAGAGCGGCAGCCACCGTCCTCCGGCAGTCTGAAGGCTTCACACACAAGCCCGCTTCTTTGCGGCTTCGTTCTTCGCCTCTTCCAAGCAACCGCGATCTCTGCTTCTCGGAGGCGAAGAAGCGGCTAATTCGCGCACAGTTCAATAGAGCGGCAGCAAAGCGCTCCGGAGCGCCGCTTCAAGCCGAAAGACGCCGGGAAACGGCACTTTCCTCCGGATTGCTCCGGAGCCGCGCTTCTGCTTCTCTAGTCATCTCTAGCTTAGCGAAAAGCTTTCCCACTCCATTTGGCAAGGGGAGAGCGTACCTGCACTGCACACTAACCGCGGTTTGCAAAGAAAGAGGATTTGCTGCACATTCCAAGGACACGGCTCTCTCCGAGGCAATCTGCAACCTGCTGTCAGATGCAAGTGCTCTCTGCCCTCTCCTGCCCAGCTCTAGCTACTAGCGGGCACTTGCCAGCCTGGCCGAGGCAAACAACCTCGAGAGATGTCACAGAGCCTAAGTGGAGCACAGATGCTCAAAAGCAGCAAAGCTGAAGAGCCTGGCTCAGCTTCACTAGTGTGCAATTGACTGACTGCGAAAAACAAAGCAGCAGAGCACCGGGCTTCTGGGCGCTGTGAAGGCAATTGCCAAAACCAGGCAGCTGCTCCTTCCCAAGCACAGGCAGCTGCCTATGTTCTTGCTTGTCGACAAACTCACCGCTGCCCTTCTTTTCAGCAGCTGCCACCGTCTTCGGTGCATCTCGGAGCCTCTGGCGACGAGCAAGACTTGCCAAGGTGGGACGCATCAGGACCAAGTCAAAACCCAGGCAAGTTGTCCTGGAACGCTTTCCATTCGCTTGCCGAGAGTGAATTCAAGAGGCAGGAGAGCGGCAGCCACCGTCCTCCAGCAGTCGGAAGGCTTCACACACAAGCCCGCTTCTTTGCGGCTTCGTTCGTCGCCTCTTCTAAGCAACCGCGATCTCTGCTTCTCGGAGGCGAAGAAGCGGCTAATTCGCGCACAGCTCAGTAAAGCGGCAGCGGAGCGCTCCGGAGCGCCGCTTCAAGCCGAAAGACGCCGGGAAACGGCACTTTCCTCCGGATAGCTCCGGAGCCGCGCTTCTGCTTCTCTAGTCATCTCTAGCTTAGCGAAAAGCTTTCCCACTCCAGTTGGCAAGGGGAGAGCGTACCTGCACTGCACACTAACCGCGGTTTGCAAAGAAAGAGGATTTGCTGCACATTCCAAGGACACGGCTCTTTCCGAGGCAATCTGCAACCTGCTGTCAGATGGAAGTGCTCTCTGCCCTCTCCTGCCCAGCTCTAGGTACTAGCGGGCACTTTCCAGCCTGGCCGAGGCAAACAACCTCGAGAGATGTCACAGAGCCTAAGTGGAGCACAGATGCTCAAAAGCAGCAAAGCTGAAGAGCCTGGCTCAGCTTCACTAGTGTGCAATTGACTGACTGCGAAAAACAAAGCAGCAGAGCACCGGGCTTCTGGGCGCTGTGAAGGCAATTGCCAAAACCAGGCAGCTGCTCCTTCCCAAGCACAGGCAGCTGCCTATGTTCTTGCTTGTCGACAAACTCACCGCTGCCCTTCTTTTCAGCAGCTGCCACCGTCTTCTGTGCATCTCGGAGCCTCTGGCGACGAGCAAGACTTGCCAAGGTGGGACGCATCAGGACCAAGTCAAAACCCAGGCAAGTTGTCCTGGAACGCTTTCCATTCGCTTGCCGAGAGTGAATTCAACAGGTAGGAGAGCGGCAGCCACCGTCCTCCGGCAGTCGGAAGGCTTCACACACAAGCCCGCTTCTTTGCGGCTTCGTTCTTCGCCTCTTCCAAGCAATCGCCATCTCTGCTTCTCGGAGGCGAAGAAGCGGCTAATTCGCGCACAGTTCAATAGAGCGGCAGCAAAGCGCTCCAGAGCGCCGCTTCAAGCCGAAAGACGCCGGGAAACGGCACTTTCCTCCGGATTGCTCCGGAGCCGCGCTTCTGCTTCTCTAGTCATCTCTAGCTTAGCGAAAAGCTTTCCCACTCCATTTGGCAAGGGGAGAGCGTACCTGCACTGCACACTAACCGCAGTTTGCAAAGAAAGAGGATTTGCTGCACATTCCAAGGACACGGCTCTCTCCGAGGCAATCTGCAACCTGCTGTCAGATGGAAGTGCTCTCTGCCCTCTCCTGCCCAGCTCTAGCTACTAGCGGGCACTTTCCAGCCTGGCCGAGGCAAACAACCTCGAGAGATGTCACAGAGCCTAAGTGGAGCACAGATGCTCAAAAGCAGCAAAGCTGAAGAGCCTGGCTCAGCTTCACTAGTGTGCAATTGACTGACTGCGAAAAACAAAGCAGCAGAGCACCGGGCTTCTGGGCGCTGTGAAGGCAATTGCCAAAACCAGGCAGCTGCTCCTTCCCAAGCACAGTCAGCTGCCTATGTTCTTGCTTGTCGACAAACTCACCGCTGCCCTTCTTTTCAGCAGCTGCCACCGTCTTCGGTGCATCTCGGAGCCTCTGGCGACGAGCAAGACTTGCCAAGGTGGGACGCATCAGGACCAAGTCAAAACCCAGGCAAGTTGTCCTGGAACGCTTTCCATTCGCTTGCCGAGAGTGAATTCAACAGGTAGGAGAGCGGCAGCCACCGTCCTCCGGCAGTCGGAAGGCTTCACACACAAGCCCGCTTCTTTGCGGCTTCGTTCTTCGCCTCTTCCAAGCAACCGCGATCTCTGCTTCTCGGAGGCGAAGAAGCGGCTAATTCGCGCACAGTTCAATAGAGCGGCAGCAAAGCGCTCCGGAGCGCCGCTTCAAGCCGAAAGACCCCGGGAAACGGCACTTTCCTCCGGATTGCTCCGGAGCCGCGCTTCTGCTTCTCTAGTCATCTCTAGCTTAGCGAAAAGCTTTCCCACTCCATTTGGCAAGGGGAGAGCGTACCTGCACTGCACACTAACCGCGGTTTGCAAAGAAAGAGGATTTGCTGCACATTCCAAGGACACGGCTCTCTCCGAGGCAATCTGCAACCTGCTGTCAGATGCAAGTGCTCTCTGCCCTCTCCTGCCCAGCTCTAGCTACTAGCGGGCACTTTCCAGCCTGGGCAAGGCAAACAACCTCGAGAGATGTCACAGAGCCTAAGTGGAGCACAGATGCTCAAAAGCAGCAAAGCTGAAGAGCCTGGCTCAGCTTCACTAGTGTGCAATTGACTGACTGCGAAAAACAAAGCAGCAGAGCACCGGGCTTCTGGGCGCTGTGAAGGCAATTGCCAAAACCAGGCAGCTGCTCCTTCCCAAGCACAGGCAGCTGCCTATGTTCTTGCTTGTCGACAAACTCACCGCTGCCCTTCTTTTCAGCAGCTGCCACCGTCTTCGGTGCATCTCGGAGCCTCTGGCGACGAGCAAGACTTGCCAAGGTGGGACGCATCAGGACCAAGTCAAAACCCAGGCAAGTTGTCCTGGAACGCTTTCCATTCGCTTGCCGAGAGTGAATTCAAGAGGCAGGAGAGCGGCAGCCACCGTCCTCCAGCAGTCGGAAGGCTTCACACACAAGCCCGCTTCTTTGCGGCTTCGTTCGTCGCCTCTTCTAAGCAATCGCCATCTCTGCTTCTCGGAGGCGAAGAAGCGGCTAATTCGCGCACAGCTCAGTAAAGCGGCAGCGGAGCGCTCCGGAGCGCCGCTTCAAGCCGAAAGACGCCGGGAAACAGCACTTTCCTCCGGATAGCTCCGGAGCCGCGCTTCTGCTTCTCTAGTCATCTCTAGCTTAGCGAAAAGCTTTCCCACTCCATTTGGCAAGGGGAGAGCGTACCTGCACTGCACACTAACCGCGGTTTGCAAAGAAAGAGGATTTGCTGCACATTCCAAGGACACGGCTCTTTCCGAGGCAATCTGCAACCTGCTGTCAGATGGAAGTGCTCTCTGCCCTCTCCTGCCCAGCTCTAGGTACTAGCGGGCACTTTCCAGCCTGGCCGAGGCAAACAACCTCGAGAGATGTCACAGAGCCTAAGTGGAGCACAGATGCTCAAAAGCAGCAAAGCTGAAGAGCCTGGCTCAGCTTCACTAGTGTGCAATTGACTGACTGCGAAAAACAAAGCAGCAGAGCACCGGGCTTCTGGGCGCTGTGAAGGCAATTGCCAAAACCAGGCAGCTGCTCCTTCCCAAGCACAGGCAGCTGCCTATGTTCTTGCTTGTCGACAAACTCACCGCTGCCCTTCTTTTCAGCAGCTGCCACCGTCTTCGGTGCATCTCGGAGCCTCTGGCGACGAGCAAGACTTGCCAAGGTGGGACGCATCAGGACCAAGTCAAAACCCAGGCAAGTTGTCCTGGAACGCTTTCCATTCGCTTGCCGAGAGTGAATTCAAGAGGCAGGAGAGCGGCAGCCACCGTCCTCCGGCAGTCGGAAGGCTTCACACACCAGCCCGCTTCTTTGCGGCTTCGTTCTTCGCCTCTTCTAAGCAACCGCGATCTCTGCTTCTCGGAGGCGAAGAAGCGGCTAATTCGCGCACAGCTCAGTAAAGCGGCAGCGGAGCGCTCCGGAGCGCCGCTTCAAGCCGAAAGACGCCGGGAAACGGCACTTTCCTCCGGATAGCTCCGGAGCCGCGCTTCTGCTTCTCTAGTCATCTCTAGCTTAGCGAAAAGCTTTCCCACTCCATTTGGCAAGGGGAGAGCGTACCTGCACTGCACACTAACCGCGGTTTGCAAAGAAAGAGGATTTGCTGCACATTCCAAGGACACGGCTCTCTCCGAGGCAATCTGCAACCTGCTGTCAGATGCAAGTGCTCTCTGCCCTCTCCTGCCCAGCTCTAGGTACTAGCGGGCACTTTCCAGCCTGGCCGAGGCAAACAACCTCGAGAGATGTTACAGAGCCTAAGTGGAGCACAGATGCTCAAAAGCAGCAAAGCTGAAGAGCCTGGCTCAGCTTCACTAGTGTGCAATTGACTGACTGCGAAAAACAAAGCAGCAGAGCACCGGGCTTCTGGGCGCTGTGAAGGCAATTGCCAAAACTAGGCAGCTGCTCCTTCCCAAGCACAGGCAGCTGCCTATGTTCTTGCTTGTCGACAAACTCACCGCTGCCCTTCTTTTCAGCAGCTGCCACCGTCTTCGGTGCATCTCGGAGCCTCTGGCGACGAGCAAGACTTGCCAAGGTGGGAGGCATCAGGACCAAGTCAAAACCCAAGCAAGTTGTCCTGGAACGCTTTCCATTCGCTTGCCGAGAGTGAATTCAACAGGTAGGAGAGCGGCAGCCACCGTCCTCCGGCAGTCGGAAGGCTTCACACACAAGCCCGCTTCTTTGCGGCTTCGTTCGTCGCCTCTTCTAAGCAACCGCGATCTCTGCTTCTCGGAGGCGAAGAAGCGGCTAATTCGCGCACAGCTCAGTAAAGCGGCAGCGGAGCGCTCCGGAGCGCCGCTTCAAGCCGAAAGACGCCGGGAAACGGCACTTTCCTCCGGATAGCTCCGGAGCCGCGCTTCTGCTTCTCTAGTCATCTCTAGCGTAGCGAAAAGCTTTCCCACTCCATTTGGCAAGGGGAGAGCGTACCTGCACTGCACACTAACCGCGGTTTGCAAAGAAAGAGGATTTGCTGCACATTCCAAGGACACGGCTCTCTCCGAGGCAATCTGCAACCTGCTGTCAGATGGAAGTGCTCTCTGCCCTCTCCTGCCCAGCTCTAGGTACTAGCGGGCACTTTCCAGCCTGGCCGAGGCAAACAACCTCGAGAGATGTCACAGAGCCTAAGTGGGGCACAGATGCTCAAAAGCAGCAAAGCTGAAGAGCCTGGCTCAGCTTCACTAGTGTGCAATTGACTGACTGCGAAAAACAAAGCAGCAGAGCACCGGGCTTCTGGGCGCTGTGAAGGCAATTGCCAAAACCAGGCAGCTGCTCCTTCCCAAGCACAGGCAGCTGCCTATGTTCTTGCTTGTCGACAAACTCACCGCTGCCCTTCTTTTCAGCAGCTGCCACCGTCTTCGGTGCATCTCGGAGCCTCTGGCGACGAGCAAGACTTGCCAAGGTGGGACGCATCAGCACCAAGTCAAAACCCAGGCAAGTTGTCCTGGAACGCTTTCCATTCGCTTGCCGAGAGTGAATTCAACAGGCAGGAGAGCGGCAGCCACCGTCCTCCGGCAGTCGGAAGGTTTCACACACAAGCCCGCTTCTTTGCGGCTTCGTTCTTCGCCTCTTCCAAGCAATCGCCATCTCTGCTTCTCGGAGGCGAAGAAGCGGCTAATTCGCGCACAGTTCAATAGAGCGGCAGCAAAGCGCTCCAGAGCGCCGCTTCAAGCCGAAAGACGCCGGGAAACGGCACTTTCCTCCGGATAGCTCCGGAGCCGCGCTTCTGCTTCTCTAGTCATCTCTAGCTTAGCGAAAAGCTTTCCCACTCCATTTGGCAAGGGGAGAGCGTACCTGCACTGCACACTAACCGCGGTTTGCAAAGAAAGAGGATTTGCTGCACATTCCAAGGACACGGCTCTCTCCGAGGCAATCTGCAACCTGCTGTCAGATGGAAGTGCTCTCTGCCCTCTCCTGCCCAGCTCTAGGTACTAGCGGGCACTTTCCAGCCTGGCCGAGGCAAACAACCTCGAGAGATGTCACAGAGCCTAAGTGGAGCACAGATGCTCAAAAGCAGCAAAGCTGAAGAGCCTGGCTCAGCTTCACTAGTGTGCAATTGACTGACTGCGAAAAACAAAGCAGCAGAGCACCGGGCTTCTGGGCGCTGTGAAGGCAATTGCCAAAACCAGGCAGCTGCTCCTTCCCAAGCACAGGCAGCTGCCTATGTTCTTGCTTGTCGACAAACTCACCGCTGCCCTTCTTTTCAGCAGCTGCCACCGTCTTCGGTGCATCTCGGAGCCTCTGGCGACGAGCAAGACTTGCCAAGGTGGGAGGCATCAGGACCAAGTCAAAACCCAGGCAAGTTGTCCTGGAACGCTTTCCATTCGCTTGCCGAGAGTGAATTCAAGAGGCAGGAGAGCGGCAGCCACCGTCCTCCAGCAGTCGGAAGGCTTCACACACAAGCCCGCTTCTTTGCGGCTTCGTTCGTCGCCTCTTCTAAGCAACCGCGATCTCTGCTTCTCGGAGGCGAAGAAGCGGCTAATTCGCGCACAGCTCAGTAAAGCGGCAGCGGAGCGCTCCGGAGCGCCGCTTCAAGCCGAAAGACGCCGGGAAACGGCACTTTCCTCCGGATAGCTCCGGAGCCGCGCTTCTGCTTCTCTAGTCATCTCTAGCTTAGCGAAAAGCTTTCCCACTCCAGTTGGCAAGGGGAGAGCGTACCTGCACTGCACACTAACCGCGGTTTGCAAAGAAAGAGGATTTGCTGCACATTCCAAGGACACGGCTCTCTCCGAGGCAATCTGCAACCTGCTGTCAGATGGAAGTGCTCTCTGCCCTCTCCTGCCCAGCTCTAGGTACTAGCGGGCACTTGCCAGCCTGGCCGAGGCAAACAACCTCGAGAGATGTCACAGAGCATAAGTGGGGCACAGATGCTCAAAAGCAGCAAAGCTGAAGAGCCTGGCTCAGCTTCACTAGTGTGCAATTGACTGACTGCGAAAAACAAAGCAGCAGAGCACCGGGCTTCTGGGCGCTGTGAAGGCAATTGCCAAAACCAGGCAGTTTCTCCTTCCCAAGCACAGGCAGCTGCCTATGTTCTTGCTTGTCGACAAACTCACCGCTGCCCTTCTTTTCAGCAGCTGCCACCGTCTTCTGTGTATCTCGGAGCCTCTGGCGACGAGCAAGACTTGCCAAGGTGGGAGGCATCAGGACCAAGTCAAAACCCAGGCAAGTTGTCCTGGAACGCTTTCCATTCGCTTGCCGAGAGTGAATTCAACAGGTAGGAGAGCGGCAGCCACCGTCCTCCGGCAGTCGGAAGGCTTCACACACAAGCCCGCTTCTTTGCGGCTTCGTTCTTCGCCTCTTCCAAGCAATCGCCATCTCTGCTTCTCGGAGGCGAAGAAGCGGCTAATTCGCGCACAGTTCAATAGAGCGGCAGCAAAGCGCTCCGGAGCGCCGCTTCAAGCCGAAAGACGCCGGGAAACGGCACTTTCCTCCGGATAGCTCCGGAGCCGCGCTTCTGCTTCTCTAGTCATCTCTAGCTTAGCGAAAAGCTTTCCCACTCCATTTGGCAAGGGGAGAGCGTACCTGCACTGCACACTAACCGCGGTTTGCAAAGAAAGAGGATTTGCTGCACATTCCAAGGACACGGCTCTTTCCGAGGCAATCTGCAACCTGCTGTCAGATGCAAGTGCTCTCTGCCCTCTCCTGCCCAGCTCTAGCTACTAGCGGGCACTTTCCAGCCTGGCCGAGGGCAAACAACCTCGAGAGATGTCACAGAGCATAAGTGGGGCACAGATGCTCAAAAGCAGCAAAGCTGAAGAGCCTGGCTCAGCTTCACTAGTGTGCAATTGACTGACTGCGAAAAACAAAGCAGCAGAGCACCGGGCTTCTGGGCGCTGTGAAGGCAATTGCCAAAACCAGGCAGCTGCTCCTTCCCAAGCACAGGCAGCTGCCTATGTTCTTGCTTGTCGACAAACTCACCGCTGCCCTTCTTTTCAGCAGCTGCCACCGTCTTCGGTGCATCTCGGAGCCTCTGGCGACGAGCAAGACTTGCCAAGGTGGGACGCATCAGGACCAAGTCAAAACCCAGGCAAGTTGTCCTGGAACGCTTTCCATTCGCTTGCCGAGAGTGAATTCAACAGGTAGGAGAGCGGCAGCCACCGTCCTCCGGCAGTCGGAAGGCTTCACACACAAGCCCGCTTCTTTGCGGCTTCGTTCTTCGCCTCTTCCAAGCAATCGCCATCTCTGCTTCTCGGAGGCGAAGAAGCGGCTAATTCGCGCACAGCTCAGTAGAGCGGCAGCAAAGCGCTCCGGAGCGCCGCTTCAAGCCGAAAGACGCCGGGAAACGGCACTTTCCTCCGGATAGCTCCGGAGCCGCGCTTCTGCTTCTCTAGTCATCTCTAGCTTAGCGAAAAGCTTTCCCACTCCATTTGGCAAGGGGAGAGTGTACCTGCACTGCACACTAACCGCGGTTTGCAAAGAAAGAGGATTTGCTGCACATTCCAAGGACACGGCTCTCTCCGAGGCAATCTGCAACCTGCTGTCAGATGGAAGTGCTCTCTGCCCTCTCCTGCCCAGCTCTAGGTACTAGCGGGCACTTTCCAGCCTGGCCGAGGCAAACAACCTCGAGAGATGTCACAGAGCCTAAGTGGAGCACAGATGCTCAAAAGCAGCAAAGCTGAAGAGCCTGGCTCAGCTTCACTAGTGTGCAATTGACTGACTGCGAAAAACAAAGCAGCAGAGCACCGGGCTTCTGGGCGCTGTGAAGGCAATTGCCAAAACCAGGCAGCTGCTCCTTCCCAAGCACAGGCAGCTGCCTATGTTCTTGCTTGTCGACAAACTCACCGCTGCCCTTCTTTTCAGCAGCTGCCACCGTCTTCGGTGCATCTCGGAGCCTCTGGCGACGAGCAAGACTTGCCAAGGTGGGACGCATCAGGACCAAGTCAAAACCCAGGCAAGTTGTCCTGGAACGCTTTCCATTCGCTTGCCGAGAGTGAATTCAACAGGTAGGAGAGCGGCAGCCACCGTCCTCCGGCAGTCGGAAGGTTTCACACACAAGCCCGCTTCTTTGCGGCTTCGTTCTTCGCCTCTTCCAAGCAATCGCCATCTCTGCTTCTCGGAGGCGAAGAAGCGGCTAATTCGCGCACAGTTCAATAGAGCGGCAGCAAAGCGCTCCAGAGCGCCGCTTCAAGCCGAAAGACCCCGGGAAACGGCACTTTCCTCCGGATTGCTCCGGAGCCGCGCTTCTGCTTCTCTAGTCATCTCTAGCTTAGCGAAAAGCTTTCCCACTCCATTTGGCAAGGGGGAGAGCGTACCTGCACTGCACACTAACCGCGGTTTGCAAAGAAAGAGGATTTGCTGCACATTCCAAGGACACGGCTCTCTCCGAGGCAATCTGCAACCTGCTGTCAGATGGAAGTGCTCTCTGCCCTCTCCTGCCCAGCTCTAGCTACTAGCGGGCACTTTCCAGCCTGGGCAAGGCAAACAACCTCGAGAGATGTCACAGAGCCTAAGTGGAGCACAGATGCTCAAAAGCAGCAAAGCTGAAGAGCCTGGCTCAGCTTCACTAGTGTGCAATTGACTGACTGCGAAAAACAAAGCAGCAGAGCACCGGGCTTCTGGGCGCTGTGAAGGCAATTGCCAAAACCAGGCAGCTGCTCCTTCCCAAGCACAGGCAGCTGCCTATGTTCTTGCTTGTCGACAAACTCACCGCTGCCCTTCTTTTCAGCAGCTGCCACCGTCTTCGGTGCATCTCGGAGCCTCTGGCGACGAGCAAGACTTGCCAAGGTGGGACGCATCAGGACCAAGTCAAAACCCAGGCAAGTTGTCCTGGAACGCTTTCCATTCGCTTGCCGAGAGTGAATTCAACAGGCAGGAGAGCGGCAGCCACCGTCCTCCAGCAGTCGGAAGGCTTCACACACAAGCCCGCTTCTTTGCGGCTTCGTTCGTCGCCTCTTCTAAGCAACCGCGATCTCTGCTTCTCGGAGGCGAAGAAGCGGCTAATTCGCGCACAGCTCAGTAAAGCGGCAGCGGAGCGCTCCGGAGCGCCGCTTCAAGCCGAAAGACGCCGGGAAGCGGCACTTTCCTCCGGATAGCTCCGGAGCCGCGCTTCTGCTTCTCTAGTCATCTCTAGCTTAGCGAAAAGCTTTCCCACTCCATTTGGCAAGGGGAGAGCGTACCTGCACTGCACACTAACCGCGGTTTGCAAAGAAAGAGGATTTGCTGCACATTCCAAGGACACGGCTCTCTCCGAGGCAATCTGCAACCTGCTGTCAGATGGAAGTGCTCTCTGCCCTCTCCTGCCCAGCTCTAGGTACTAGCGGGCACTTTCCAGCCTGGCCGAGGCAAACAACCTCGAGAGATGTCACAGAGCCTAAGTGGAGCACAGATGCTCAAAAGCAGCAAAGCTGAAGAGCCTGGCTCAGCTTCACTAGTGTGCAATTGACTGACTGCGAAAAACAAAGCAGCAGAGCACCGGGCTTCTGGGCGCTGTGAAGGCAATTGCCAAAACCAGGCAGCTGCTCCTTCCCAAGCACAGGCAGCTGCCTATGTTCTTGCTTGTCGACAAACTCACCGCTGCCCTTCTTTTCAGCAGCTGCCACCGTCTTCGGTGCATCTCGGAGCCTCTGGCGACGAGCAAGACTTGCCAAGGTGGGACGCATCAGGACCAAGTCAAAACCCAGGCAAGTTGTCCTGGAACGCTTTCCATTCGCTTGCCGAGAGTGAATTCAAGAGGCAGGAGAGCGGCAGCCACCGTCCTCCGGCAGTCTGAAGGCTTCACACACAAGCCCGCTTCTTTGCGGCTTCGTTCTTCGCCTCTTCCAAGCAACCGCGATCTCTGCTTCTCGGAGGCGAAGAAGCGGCTAATTCGCGCACAGTTCAATAGAGCGGCAGCAAAGCGCTCCGGAGCGCCGCTTCAAGCCGAAAGACGCCGGGAAACGGCACTTTCCTCCGGATTGCTCCGGAGCCGCGCTTCTGCTTCTCTAGTCATCTCTAGCTTAGCGAAAAGCTTTCCACTCCATTTGGCAAGGGGAGAGCGTACCTGCACTGCACACTAACCGCGGTTTGCAAAGAAAGAGGATTTGCTGCACATTCCAAGGACACGGCTCTTTCCGAGGCAATCTGCAACCTGCTGTCAGATGCAAGTGCTCTCTGCCCTCTCCTGCCCAGCTCTAGCTACTAGCGGGCACTTTCCAGCCTGGGCAAGGCAAACAACCTCGAGAGATGTCACAGAGCCTAAGTGGAGCACAGATGCTCAAAAGCAGCAAAGCTGAAGAGCCTGGCTCAGCTTCACTAGTGTGCAATTGACTGACTGCGAAAAACAAAGCAGCAGAGCACCGGGCTTCTGGGCGCTGTGAAGGCAATTGCCAAAACCAGGCAGCTGCTCCTTCCCAAGCACAGGCAGCTGCCTATGTTCTTGCTTGTCGACAAACTCACCGCTGCCCTTCTTTTCAGCAGCTGCCACCGTCTTCGGTGCATCTCGGAGCCTCTGGCGACGAGCAAGACTTGCCAAGGTGGGACGCATCAGGACCAAGTCAAAACCAGGCAAGTTGTCCTGGAACGCTTTCCATTCGCTTGCCGAGAGTGAATTCAACAGGTAGGAGAGCGGCAGCCACCGTCCTCCGGCAGTCGGAAGGTTTCACACACAAGCCCGCTTCTTTGCGGCTTCGTTCTTCGCCTCTTCCAAGCAATCGCCATCTCTGCTTCTCGGAGGCGAAGAAGCGGCTAATTCGCGCACAGTTCAATAGAGCGGCAGCAAAGCGCTCCAGAGCGCCGCTTCAAGCCGAAAGACCCCGGGGAAACGGCACTTTCCTCCGGATTGCTCCGGAGCCGCGCTTCTGCTTCTCTAGTCATCTCTAGCTTAGCGAAAAGCTTTCCCACTCCATTTGGCAAGGGGAGAGCGTACCTGCACTGCACACTAACCGCGGTTTGCAAAGAAAGAGGATTTGCTGCACATTCCAAGGACACGGCTCTCTCCGAGGCAATCTGCAACCTGCTGTCAGATGGAAGTGCTCTCTGCCCTCTCCTGCCCAGCTCTAGCTACTAGCGGGCACTTTCCAGCCTGGCCGAGGCAAACAACCTCGAGAGATGTCACAGAGGCCTAAGTGGAGCACAGATGCTCAAAAGCAGCAAAGCTGAAGAGCCTGGCTCAGCTTCACTAGTGTGCAATTGACTGACTGCGAAAAACAAAGCAGCAGAGCACCGGGCTTCTGGGCGCTGTGAAGGCAATTGCCAAAACCAGGCAGCTGCTCCTTCCCAAGCACAGGCAGCTGCCTATGTTCTTGCTTGTCGACAAACTCACCGCTGCCCTTCTTTTCAGCAGCTGCCACCGTCTTCGGTGCATCTCGGAGCCTCTGGCGACGAGCAAGACTTGCCAAGGTGGGACGCATCAGGACCAAGTCAAAACCCAGGCAAGTTGTCCTGGAACGCTTTCCATTCGCTTGCCGAGAGTGAATTCAACAGGTAGGAGAGCGGCAGCCACCGTCCTCCGGCAGTCTGAAGGCTTCACACACAAGCCCGCTTCTTTGCGGCTTCGTTCTTCGCCTCTTCCAAGCAATCGCCATCTCTGCTTCTCGGAGGCGAAGAAGCTGGCTAATTCGCGCACAGTTCAATAGAGCGGCAGCAAAGCGCTCCGGAGCGCCGCTTCAAGCCGAAAGACGCCGGGAAACGGCACTTTCCTCCGGATTGCTCCGGAGCCGCGCTTCTGCTTCTCTAGTCATCTCTAGCTTAGCGAAAAGCTTTCCCACTCCATTTGGCAAGGGGAGAGCGTACCTGCACTGCACACTAACCGCGGTTTGCAAAGAAAGAGGATTTGCTGCACATTCCAAGGACACGGCTCTCTCCGAGGCAATCTGCAACCTGCTGTCAGATGGAAGTGCTCTCTGCCCTCTCCTGCCCAGCTCTAGCTACTAGCGGGCACTTTCCAGCCTGGGCAAGGCAAACAACCTCGAGAGATGTCACAGAGCCTAAGTGGAGCACAGATGCTCAAAAGCAGCAAAGCTGAAGAGCCTGGCTCAGCTTCACTAGTGTGCAATTGACTGACTGCGAAAAACAAAGCAGCAGAGCACCGGGCTTCTGGGCGCTGTGAAGGCAATTGCCAAAACCAGGCAGCTGCTCCTTCCCAAGCACAGGCAGCTGCCTATGTTCTTGCTTGTCGACAAACTCACCGCTGCCCTTCTTTTCAGCAGCTGCCACCGTCTTCGGTGCATCTCGGAGCCTCTGGCGACGAGCAAGACTTGCCAAGGTGGGACGCATCAGGACCAAGTCAAAACCCAGGCAAGTTGTCCTGGAACGCTTTCCATTCGCTTGCCGAGAGTGAATTCAACAGGCAGGAGAGCGGCAGCCACCGTCCTCCAGCAGTCGGAAGGCTTCACACACAAGCCCGCTTCTTTGCGGCTTCGTTCGTCGCCTCTTCTAAGCAACCGCGATCTCTGCTTCTCGGAGGCGAAGAAGCGGCTAATTCGCGCACAGCTCAGTAAAGCGGCAGCGGAGCGCTCCGGAGCGCCGCTTCAAGCCGAAAGACGCCGGGAAGCGGCACTTTCCTCCGGATAGCTCCGGAGCCGCGCTTCTGCTTCTCTAGTCATCTCTAGCTTAGCGAAAAGCTTTCCCACTCCATTTGGCAAGGGGAGAGCGTACCTGCACTGCACACTAACCGCGGTTTGCAAAGAAAGAGGATTTGCTGCACATTCCAAGGACACGGCTCTCTCCGAGGCAATCTGCAACCTGCTGTCAGATGGAAGTGCTCTCTGCCCTCTCCTGCCCAGCTCTAGGTACTAGCGGGCACTTTCCAGCCTGGCCGAGGCAAACAACCTCGAGAGATGTCACAGAGCCTAAGTGGAGCACAGATGCTCAAAAGCAGCAAAGCTGAAGAGCCTGGCTCAGCTTCACTAGTGTGCAATTGACTGACTGCGAAAAACAAAGCAGCAGAGCACCGGGCTTCTGGGCGCTGTGAAGGCAATTGCCAAAACCAGGCAGCTGCTCCTTCCCAAGCACAGGCAGCTGCCTATGTTCTTGCTTGTCGACAAACTCACCGCTGCCCTTCTTTTCAGCAGCTGCCACCGTCTTCGGTGCATCTCGGAGCCTCTGGCGACGAGCAAGACTTGCCAAGGTGGGACGCATCAGGACCAAGTCAAAACCAGGCAAGTTGTCCTGGAACGCTTTCCATTCGCTTGCCGAGAGTGAATTCAACAGGTAGGAGAGCGGCAGCCACCGTCCTCCGGCAGTCGGAAGGTTTCACACACAAGCCCGCTTCTTTGCGGCTTCGTTCTTCGCCTCTTCCAAGCAATCGCCATCTCTGCTTCTCGGAGGCGAAGAAGCGGCTAATTCGCGCACAGTTCAATAGAGCGGCAGCAAAGCGCTCCAGAGCGCCGCTTCAAGCCGAAAGACCCCGGGGAAACGGCACTTTCCTCCGGATTGCTCCGGAGCCGCGCTTCTGCTTCTCTAGTCATCTCTAGCTTAGCGAAAAGCTTTCCCACTCCATTTGGCAAGGGGAGAGCGTACCTGCACTGCACACTAACCGCGGTTTGCAAAGAAAGAGGATTTGCTGCACATTCCAAGGACACGGCTCTCTCCGAGGCAATCTGCAACCTGCTGTCAGATGGAAGTGCTCTCTGCCCTCTCCTGCCCAGCTCTAGCTACTAGCGGGCACTTTCCAGCCTGGGCAAGGCAAACAACCTCGAGAGATGTCACAGAGCCTAAGTGGAGCACAGATGCTCAAAAGCAGCAAAGCTGAAGAGCCTGGCTCAGCTTCACTAGTGTGCAATTGACTGACTGCGAAAAACAAAGCAGCAGAGCACCGGGCTTCTGGGCGCTGTGAAGGCAATTGCCAAAACCAGGCAGCTGCTCCTTCCCAAGCACAGGCAGCTGCCTATGTTCTTGCTTGTCGACAAACTCACCGCTGCCCTTCTTTTCAGCAGCTGCCACCGTCTTCGGTGCATCTCGGAGCCTCTGGCGACGAGCAAGACTTGCCAAGGTGGGACGCATCAGGACCAAGTCAAAACCCAGGCAAGTTGTCCTGGAACGCTTTCCATTCGCTTGCCGAGAGTGAATTCAACAGGCAGGAGAGCGGCAGCCACCGTCCTCCAGCAGTCGGAAGGCTTCACACACAAGCCCGCTTCTTTGCGGCTTCGTTCGTCGCCTCTTCTAAGCAACCGCGATCTCTGCTTCTCGGAGGCGAAGAAGCGGCTAATTCGCGCACAGCTCAGTAAAGCGGCAGCGGAGCGCTCCGGAGCGCCGCTTCAAGCCGAAAGACGCCGGGAAGCGGCACTTTCCTCCGGATAGCTCCGGAGCCGCGCTTCTGCTTCTCTAGTCATCTCTAGCTTAGCGAAAAGCTTTCCCACTCCATTTGGCAAGGGGAGAGCGTACC